>NW_021632989.1:0-249841 GCF_004799145.2 Neltuma alba
GCTAAGTTGTTTTGTATAGCTGTTACAATTCTTTTCACTTGATACTCGCGGTCAGAGGGGGAACACGGATTACACTAAAAAACCAATTATAGATGGAAATTCACATTTTAAATGTAGGCAGGGCGTATAAGTTACATCTATTCTTTGTGAAGGGGTATTACTTTACTGAGTAATTTACAAATGATGTAGAAATTGTTTCAATTATGGTTTACTTCCCTGCAGGGAAGTTGATTATTATTGCCAACAACTGCCCGCCTTTGAGGAAGTCAGAAATAGAATACTATGCTATGTTGGCGAAGGTTGGAGTTCATCATTACAATGGGAGTGAGTGTCTTATGCCATCTCATCTTTATAGAATAACAGGAATTTTGGTCTTCTTATACTCCATCTGTTATTTAGCATTTCATCTTGTTTTACTTCGCTGAGAGCGCTTTTTTGGTTCTGCGGAATGATTATCTGATTATTTGACTTTTAGCGGTAGGTGATGAATAGTTCATTCATGCGTTTGAGCTTGCCGGTTATTTTTCTGTTTGAATTAGTAAATTTCACTGGGGGCGTTCATAGGTAATAGAAATATGGCATTGGTTATTTTGGTGAGGTCTTTCTTCTTCATTGGAATTTGCATCTGGCATAAATATAGTTTGTAATTTTTCCTCTTGTATTAAGTCATAAAACAAGTGTTTTAGAAGTTTGTCTACTCGTGTTAGGCATAAATAGAAAGAACCATTATGCTTCTGGAGGTCATACTTGAGCTTTTCTCACTTGCACCTGCAAGGAACTTGTATGATAGCTTTAAAGTAATTGATTTGAGTCGAACCCGCTCATACATTGGTTTGTTTTGGTTCTGGATGTCAAGTGGTATTTTAAAATGAGAATAAAAAATTACATGATCCAATAATTGTTTACGTTGTTTTTAGTAATATTATTTGGTAATGCACAGCTATATTGGGTTCTGCTGAAATGAGGAACAGCTGCTCTGGATTTTTGTTTGCCTGGTTCAGTAGTTGTTGATTTTGCTTTGCCCTTTATTTTGGAATCCCAAATCCTGTGTACTCTTTCTAAACCAGGCAAACCATCTGGCACTTGATTGTTGAGTTTGAATTCGTTGCGGGCTCTGTAGTTGGTTTCATTTAGTTTTTAGTCTTGGTAAATTCCCTGCTCATGGAAGTTTTTAATGGTTGAAATTATATTGGGGTGTCGTTTTCACTGCTCAGTAAGCACTTTTTCAGTGCTGATATGAATTTAAAACCACCTCCCTTTTTTTCCCGCAGGGTAGGGGGTTTAGTTGACTCATTGGTAGTTTCATATGCTATAAACTTGTCACCAATGTGGCTTATGACACTGCTTATATTTTATGCTGATATTGGTGACTATGCATGTTAGTTTTGCATGCTTGTTTATTTCCCTTGATGTCAAATGGTGTTTTATGAGCATTTAACGGACGTGATTGAGTCACCTATTCCTGCCATTTCCTCCCACTCATCATTTGACAAAGGATTTCTCTCGTAACAGATAATGTTGACTTGGGCACTGCTTGCGGCAAGTATTTCAGAGTGTGCTGTCTAAGCATCGTCGACCCTGGTACCTATTGTTGTTAACTTTTAATTTAATGTTGTAAATTAACTGTTTTTCCATTTCCTAATTGACTGTTATTGCTATTTTCAGGTGATTCTGATATCATTAAGACAATGCCTGGCGATCAGTAGAATAGTATTAAGCCCATTTTGTCCTCTCACAAAACTTATATTGTTTTATTTTCTCAATTTTCCGTTGATTTGGACATTATTATAGAAATTCATGATGTGGTCTTGGACCATTTGAGGTGTACTTTTCCTTCGGTAGCAGGATTGTAGCACATTGAGCTTTGATGAAATGATAATGGAAGTTTATCTTACGAAATTTTCGTTGAAGCCAACGCAGTAATAATACTATTTATGGATGCTGCTTTTGCTACATCCTTGCAAATTTTCTTGGCTATTGGCCCTCTTATTGTCTTGGCAATCCCCCCAGAATAATTTTAGATGGGTGCAATTTACTACTAGTGCCGTAGTATTTTTTTGTTGACGAAAGTAACCTGAAAAATTAATGCTGCATATAACAATAGCGCGACGACTCGTTAGTTTATTATAGTCAGTCAGCGACTGCGGACGCACTGATTATTCTTAAACTCGCTGAGTTCATTTGGAATGAACATGTTAAATTGCTTGATTCATGCCCTGACACGTTATTACAGAGGA
Source organism: Neltuma alba (assembly GCF_004799145.2). Classification (NCBI taxonomy): domain Eukaryota; kingdom Viridiplantae; phylum Streptophyta; class Magnoliopsida; order Fabales; family Fabaceae; genus Neltuma; species Neltuma alba. The sequence continues at coordinate 2,238 of NW_021632989.1, forward strand.
AGAGCGAAGGGATTGAGATGTTCTGAAATTTTGGATTTGTTTACTCTATATTTTATTATTTGATATTGTAAATTTGTTGAGAACAATAATTAATTAGCATAGAATGTGAAAAATGCAAATTTTTTGTTTTGGTTATAATTTTGCCGTGGACGAATCATCACGGGACAAATCACATTATCCAAGATGCAATGGTTGGGCGTCATTGGACCCCGATCCAAATCAGTAACCGAAGTCCACACGTCACTCCTTTATTCTTTGTTGGATGATCTTATGCTCTCTGGAAAAGCTTCTACATCTCAGGTAGAGGTGATCTTAAACCGTATGCAAAGATTGTGAAGCATCTGGCCAGAATATGAATAAACTAAACAAAGATATGCTTCTCAAAGAATGTGCATTTTTCTAGGGCAATTGATCTTAGTCAACGGATGGGGTTGGGCTGATTGGGGATTTGGAAGAATACCTTCGTATTCCTTTGATTCATAAGAGGGCTTCTTATGTCACTTTTGCCCTTATCCTAGAAACCTCAAAAGCGGTTATCTGGTTGGAAGAAGATCTACCTTAGTATGGTAGTACGTGATATCCTTATAAAGATAGTTGCCTTAACCTTCCCTTCCTACCATACGCAAAATATTCTACTTCCTAAGCGTCTTTTGAGGGAGATTGAGAAAGTACGAATTTTTTGTGGGGAGACGAGGTTGATGATGAGAAGAAAGTCTATTTGATATCTTGGAACAAAGTTGTGCTGGATGTAGAGCTGGTAATATGGGTTGAGCCCGTAATCCACCATAAGGTGGGTTGGGTTGAAAAAAATAAAAACTATTTTGATATGATTTTTTTCAACTTGCACTCGTTAATGCACAGCCTATCACAGGGTTAGCCCACTAGCTTTTTTTTTTAATTTTTTTTTACTATTTTTATTTTAATAAGAAATTTTTTTATCATTTTCACTTAATTTACATATAACTTTGTATTTTGTTAGAAACTTTAATTCTAAATTTGATTTATCATTTCTTTATTGTTTTACTATTTTTATACTAATAAAATAACTATTAACAATGAATTATATGTTTATATTTTAAATTTTGAGACTAATTTAATTATATAATTATATGAAAATATAAGAATAAGAAGATTTGGTTTATAAAAATTTATAATTTAATTTAAAAAACTTTGAATATATATGTAAAAAAAATTTTTTAAAAAAAAGATGGAGGTTGGCCCCGACAACCCACCCCTAGGTGGGACGGGCTGGCAAAATGTGAGCCCCTAAAAAGTGGTCCTTTTAGGACCAACTCGTATAGTCTCATGCTCGCAACGGGCTGGCCCATAACAGGCAGGCCAGCCCGTTTTACCACCTCCAGTTGGATCAAAAAGATGGTGGCTTGGGCTTAAAGGATTTGAGTAAACAAAATGAAACATTCATCATAGAGTTATGCTGGAATCTCCTCCATAATCAAGAAGCTCTTTGGGTCAATGTCTTGAAAGCCAAATATAATTGTGGAGACATGGCGATGCCTATTGTAGAGAAAAAGAAAAAAACATAACTCTTTCTTTACTTGGAGAGGCAATTGTAATGTCTAGAAGAAATTTAGAGAGGGTTTGGGAGTGCAGATTGGAAATGGTTTCTCAACTTCTTTTTGGTTTGATAATTGGTGAGAAATCAACAAACCCTTACTTGAGCTCATCCCCAGATATGAACACTTGATTGATAAAGATGAATGGGTGATTAATTATGTTAATCCCTGGGGAGAGTAGGATCTTAACAAATTGAGCGTCTAGTTTGATCCTCACATTGTTGAGCATATCACATGCATACTCATGCCGTGAGGAGAGAGAAGAGGACAAATAGGATTGGAAATAGGCCAATGATTGCCAGTTTACTATTAAATGTGCATATCAATTTCTTTTTGCAGGTACCCAAGACGGTGGAGACATTTGAAGATTGCTATGGAAATAACGAATCCCGAAGAAAATCAAATCTTTCATGTTGTTTACACACGAAAGAGTGCACACAGCATAGTTGTGAGTGAGTAGAGGGATGGCAAAAGATGCTTCATGTCCTATTGGCTGTGATAGTAGTGAAGACTCCATACATCTACTTCGAGACTGTTCGAATGCTAAAGACCAATGGAAATTTGTGGTTTCTTCTCCTTTTCTCTGGAGTGCTTTCTTCTTGCTACAAGGGAAGGATCGGGTTAGATGGAATCTAACACATGATGCAGGATAGGATCATACTTTAAAGGGAAAATCACTAACAGGTCCCACAGAAGGCAATTTATTACTCTGAGGTCCCACGAAATGTCAAAATCACTGACAGGTCCCAAGGGACCTCAGAGTAATATTTTCGTTTTGTAAAATGACATTACTGCCCCTCATATTCCAGATTCACATTTGCTCTGTCATTACGATTTAGAACCTCAGCAGTGACTATTAACAACCTAATGAGAGGGCGTTAACAACCCTAGCAGTATCCGTTAACAACTTACTTTATAGAATTATATAACCTCTACATAAGAGTAAATTATAACCAAATAATATAATACAACAATTTTAACACTAAAATGGGAAGCTTTTTGATATCATTAAGAATTTTAACTAGATCCAATAGGATTATAGTAATATTTTAATGCAAAGATCCATTTACAACCTCAACAGTGACTATTAACAACCGAATGAGAAGGCATTAACAACCTAAGCAGTATCAGTTAACAACTTACTTTATAGAATATATAACCTCCGCATAAGAGTAAATTATAACCAAATAGTATAATACAACAACTTTAATACTAAAATGGGAAGCTTTTTGATATCATTAAGAATTTCTAAACCCAATAGGATTATACACAACATTTTAATGCGAAGATCCATTTACAACCTCAATGGTAAGTATTAATAACCCAAAGAGAGCTGTTGACAATTTAGGCAGTATCTATTAACAATTGACTTTATAGGATAATATAACCTCTAACAACTATATAAGATTAACTTTAAGACTATTTAGTTATAGTTAGAAGTTATATTATCCAATAAAGTTAGTTGTTAACAGACACTGCTAAGGTTGTTAACAATTCTCCTTAGGTTATTAATACTTACTGTTGAGGTTGTAAATGGATTTTCATATTAAAATGTTGCTATAATCCTATTGGGTTTGGTTAAAATTCTTAATGATATCAAAAAGCTTCCCATTTTAGTGTTAAAGTTATTGTATTATACTATTTGGTTATAATTTACTCTTACGCGGAGGTTATATAATTCTATAAAGTAAGTTGTTAACGGATATTGCTTAGGTTGTTAATGCCTTCTCATTCGGTTGTTAATAGTCGCTATTGAGGTTGTAAATGGATCTTCGCATTAAAATATTACTATAATCCTATTGGATCTAGTTAAAATTCTTAATGATATTAAAAAGCTTCCCATTTTAGTGTTAAAGTTGTTGTATTATACTATTTGGTTATAATTTACTCTTATGCAGAGGTTATATAATTCTATAAAGTAAGTTGTTAACGGCTACTGCTTAGGTTGTTAATGCCCTCTCATTCAGTTGTTAATAATCGCTGTTGAGATTGTAAATGGATATTCGCATTAAAATATTACTATAATCCTATTGGATCTAGTTAAAATTCTTAATGATATCAAAAAGCTTCCCATTTTAGTGTTAAAGTTGTTGTATTATATTATTTGGTTATAATTTACTCTTATGTAGAGGTTATATAATTCTATAAAGTAAGTTGTTAACGGATACTGCTAGGGTTGTTAACGCCCTCTCATTAAGTTGTTAATAGTCGCTGCTGAGGTTGTAAATCGTAATGACAGAGCAAATGTGAATCTGGAATATGAGGGGCAGTAATGTCATTTTACAAAACGAAAATATTACTCTGAGGTCCCTTGAGACCTGTAAGTGATTTTGACATTTCGTGGGACCTCAGAGTAATAAATTGCCTTCTGTGGGACCTGTTAGTGATTTTTCCTACTTTAAAAGTTAACTGGGATCTCTTTTTCGGATATATTTTTCTAAAAAAATTTTAAATAAAATTTTTCTAAAAAAATTTTATTTGTTATTTGCAAGTCTGATGCTGTTAAAACATATTAAAATATTGTTACGAAAGCTGATTTATGATTTAGTAATTTCAAACTTCTTTTTGTGGGATTCTCCTACTATTTTAAAATTTTAAATATAAATTAATGTATAGTATGTAAAAAATAAAATTAAATAAAATAATCAGAAATTAAAAAATTAATATTTAAAATAATTTATAAATTTACAATTTATTAATTTATTTAGTAGGTTGTTGGAAAATTGATGTAGTAATTTATTAAATAAATATTATCTATATATTAATTTACCCAAGGTTAATAATTGTAGATATTTTTATATTTAAATAAAAATAAGAAAAAGACCTTATTATCATACAAGGTTTTATTCCTTGCGTTAAATAAAATGTGAGGTTTATTTATTTTAGTGTGTTGACCAAAGCTTTATTTTTATAGTAATTACTTATCATACAAATAAAGATCTGTTTTATGTAAATGAGGATTTGTCAAGACAATATGGTATTTTTTCTATTGTATTTGTTGAAATTTAAGGCCCACATCTTTATATTTATTACAAGTTTTATTTCTCAATTAATTTGTTAATGGAGATTTTTAACCAATTATCTGAATAACTGAATTACCCTTCTTTTAAAATTTTTTATAAATTAGTTAAGTGGATCTTAAAACAAGTGAGTATTTTAAAACGAGTGGTGTATAAGAGTAGAATTAGAATCCCCCCTCTGCATATTTTAGGCCACATAATTCGTTAGGCCGAGCGGCATTTTGAGCAATTGAAATGGGCCCAATCCGAATCCTAATCTGCACACTCATTGGCTGCTTAAAGGGTTAGATTTCCCATACCATCTGTGGCAAAACATGAGTGGTTCCACTGAGATAAGGTTCAAATTACAGAGACTAAGACATGACTTGTCGCCTCCTGCTCTGCCAATTCCACCATTAACACCACAGCTCATTAAGGCAAGTACTAAAAAAGAGACAACACGTGTAACAAGTATCTTTCTTCTTACGACAATTTCTTTAAGATTCCGGAAATTATCTTCCACAAAACCGACTTCTTCCATCTTCCCAGAACCTGCCGAACTTCGCGGTCAGGTAAGTGCCTACAGTTTCTAGTTTTAGTTTCCCTCCTTCAAGTTCTGCATTTTGTCCCTGCAGAATTACCCTTTCCTTGTTTGGTGGCTCAGAAAAATGTTTGTTTAACAGGGTAGAATATGTTATGATTGCTTTTGGTTCAATTTGCGTTGTGTTTTCCTCTTGTTGCTGGCAACGAAAAAAAGGTCTTGAGAAAATTAGATATTGAGGAATCTGTGATGAACATGACATACCCACGTTGAAGTAAAAAAAGCAATTATCTTTGCTTGAAGAACAGAAAATTTATTGTTATCCTAATATAAGAAATATATTCAAATAGGTGGAGGCTGGACTCGAACCAAACTTCAGAAAAAACCTCTAGGATGACTATGTAAGCTGTCTATTAAGGCGTTGATTGTTCTCTTGATTCCTAAAAGGGGGAAAAAAATGAAAAATCCTCAGTCTATGTAATATATCGTTTTGTATTCAAGTTTTTCATAAAGACCCTTTCTCCCCCCCCCCAAATTATACTGTTTTTCAAGTTCATCCAGTTTCTTTTCGCAACCTAAATCTATCTGGGCGAACAGATTTTCTAGTTCATAATCGGGTTAGAGAATAACAGAATGAGAGTGAAAATCATAAAAGACAGTGTTTTGTGAACATAGAGGGAGCATTTGAGGAGAGAGAGAATGAATGAGTGTCATTATGATTCGTGGGTTCCATACACAATCATATTCTATCGTGTCACTTACACTCAGTTGTTTTATTTATGCATATACCTCATTTCACTCTGTTTCTGTCTAGTTCCTAAGATCCAGACTCTGAAATTAAGCTGAAAAGATTGTCTGAGATGGTGAATCTAAGTTCATTCTATTGATGCTATGAAGATCTTTAGAGCACTAACTTTTCTTGCTTTTGATAAACATGACTGCTTTGAGTAAACTGTTTCAAGGTCTTTTGCCTTTTGTTTTCCCTCAGGTATATGGCTGCGTTTCTGTTAGGTTACAAAGCAGTCTACAACGACCAAAACCTACCTATTCAAAGCATTTCAAGGAAGAATGACAGGAGACTCGTATATGACCCTATGAATATGCAAAGGTCCTTCTCTTCAACTTCTGGTCAAATTTGCAAGAGAACCCATCCTTCATATGCAGATAGTGATCACTTTCCCAAATCAAACTTGCAAGAAGGGTTTGCGCCTCGGTGTCTAGGTCAAGCTGGAGGATGTTCACTGCACAATTTGAAGACAAAAGTCACTTGCCTGCAAAGAGTTTGTGGTTCACATAGCCATATAAAGCTCATTCATGGATGTTATTCTAAGAGGAATAAGTTTTCCTTGGTTAGGTGTTCAGCAGAGTCAGGCGGCAATGAAAAGCAACTGAGATCTTTAGATTCTTACTTTGGAAAACTCCAAGATAACCCAACACTGTTATCTCCGTCGGATTCATCTGATCAGGTGATTCGGGAGAATAACGAGAAGAGCCAAGCCATATCAACAAATGGCCTGGAGTCTCTCAATGCTTATCTTGGCAAACTAAATAATGGTAAAGTAAGCTCATTTGTTACCTTTATGTTGTAAATTTCAAACACTGGTATTCTGTGATACAGCTCCAAGAAAATTTCTTTAGAAGGATTTGAAGAATCAAACAGATACCTGCACAAGAAGTATATATTGTGTTGTTTAAGTACTTTTTACAATTCGGGGCTAGTATATATTGAATCAACATGTCAGGTTGGAAATTTATCATCCAAGTAGGATGATTTGGACAGAAATCTCCCTTTGTGTGCTTATCAGTTTCTGTTTATCTGATGAGCAGGTGCAAGCCAAGAGTCTTCTGTTCCGTCTACTTACATTGAACTTCATAAGGAAGAAAACATCAGTAAAAAAACTAAAAGATACTACGCTGGGAAACAGAAGACTTATTTGAATATAAGAAGAACAAAAGGCGAACGTGATGGAAGGTCATATAGAGATACAATACAGCAAGATGAAGCCTCCAATCTCTACTTAATGTAAGTCTTTAGTGTTAATTGGTGTTCCCACTTGTTCAAAGACTAGTTTTTGCATAGATAGGTTCTCATTTGGTGGCGTTATAATTGATGCAGTGGCATATTGGCTTCAATAAACATCGCTGTATTCCTCTTTGAAATAGCAAGTCCTATAAGGAACTCTGACTTGGAGCTGTTTTCTATTCCACTGCTATACGGTGCGAAAATAAATCATTTGATCGTCGTTGGAGAATGGTGGAGGCTGGTGACGCCAATGTTTCTGGTACAAGATTGAGAATTGGGTTCGTGTTTCCATTCTATGGTTATAGAGCACTATTTATATGAAGCTCACTATTATTTGCGAGAACTATACAATTAACCTAACGTTAGACCTAATATTGGCGCCTAATGAGCAATGAAGTTAACGTAAGCTTGTAAGACCTCAACTTGAGTTGGCAAAAAAGGTCTTACAGGCTTGGACCAAATTTTCCTATAATATAATCAACTAATTGATCTGCTTTCTTATTTTTATGATGTACCTTATCTGTTTTGATTCTACACCGCATTGGGTTTTGGTGATTGATTTCATTTCAAATTTCTTGTCCACAGACAGCTTCATAAACTTAATGACATATACTGTCAAGCTTTCTTAAGTTAATATATCAAAAGAATCAAGTGATCACTAAATACTCATGAAAAATTACAGAGTAAAAGATGATATGGTCTATTGTATGAACAAACCTTATGGTAATTCTAAAATGAGAAGTACTGTATTTTAGAGTAGTTTAGGAGATATGTTTACTGATTTCTAGATCAATTTCATTGAAACAGGATTTATAAATTACGATACCTTCTCAATATATGGTACTTTTGGATCTTTGATGTGTGCAGCACTCTGGCATTTTTCATTTGAATCTTTGATGTGTGCAGCACTCTGGCATTTTTCATATGGCTCTCAGTTGTTGGGCACTTGTATCATTTGGCCCTCATGTCTGCAGAGGCTATGGTTCATTCACCTTTCTCTTGATTTACATATTGGGAGGAGTTTCTGGCAACTTGACTAGTTTTCTGCATACACCAGATCCTACTGTTGGTGGGACAGTAAGCTCTTGACGTCTATACTTTTGTTTCTTGATGATGCTTCAATAATTTCATCTTCAATTTTTAAATCACAGTAAGTCAGAAATCAGTGTAGATTTCTGCTGTCACTTTGCTTGGTTCTAGTGTTCATGAGTTCTGGGATCTTTTCCCCCCTTTCCTTCTACAACTAAACTGAGATTGAACTAGTCTCCTATAAATCATTCCGTCTGCTCTTTATTTATTTTTCACTTCTATGGTTGGAACATAAATGCAGGGACCTGTATTTGCCATAATTGGAGCTTGGCTCGCATATCAAATCCAGAACAAGGATGTTGATGATAAGGATACTTCAGAAACCATGTTCCAGAAAGCAATAGTTTTTACAGCTGCTAGTTTCATATTAAGCCACTTTTGTCCAATTGATGACTGGTATGTCTCTAACATTGTTCACAGAAATGAATGTCAACAGTTATGGAAGAAACCTAACCTCAAATTCTCACACTCTGAAAAACCATAACCCTTATTCATTGTATAGGTCACACTTTGGCTCAGCTATAACAGGAATGGCTTATGGGTTTTTCACAAGCCCAAGGTTTGAGTTGAAAGATGCATCATCTTCTTCAGGAAGAGGTGGCCAAGAAGAAGGGCTCAAACTTGTGAGACAGTACGGTGATTCTTGCAGATCAGCTTTTGTATTCACCATCTTCGTCATTGCTCTGAGCTCCTTCCTCTTCTTCATGGAGCCTCCCCTTAATGCGTTAGCCTCAGTGGATGAAGTGATAGAAGACTACCTGTTACTTTATATGAGTGAGAGTTCTCTGTCCTAGATAATTTATCGCTTTTTGTGTCAAAGAAAGGAATAAGACAATGGAGATGCAGATTATAGAAGTGAACTCTATACACCCCTTTTATATATGAGTGTGGAATCTTGATGAGAAAGAATCAATGGATGGATATAAATTATAAAGAAAAGAAGCGGGCCTGATACTTACTTCTACCTGTTTACAGATACTGGTTCCATGCTGTATAGATATTGGGTGCTCATCTTAATTTAAACTATTAATAATGATGTTGGATGCTCCGTATTGAATGCAAACTTTTTTTGAATATTTTAATTAATTTTTATTTTAATAGATAAACAATTTGAAATGAGAATCTACAACTGCCACTTTTTTTAAAAAAGTAAGTTTATCACTTTATCATGGAAAAAATTGCATATTAGAAATCTTAAACTCGAACTATTTATATCATATTTTGGATGATCTAGACTGTATTATGGTGATGAGCACTGAACGAGATTTAAATAGTTTAGTTCAAAATACAAGTTACTGGGAGAGTAATTATTGTTTGTTTATCAATTTTGTTAACACAATTAAACTTAAATGTAATTTTTTGTATTTTTATCCTTCTTCCACGACCTTATTTAATACGAGTAAAATTAAAAAAATTAATTGAAAACAAATTTAATGAATGAACTATCATGGCTCCAGTGAATTAGCAGGGTTAAGTTGTTGATATTGTGGATGGGGGGACCAAGGGAGGGGGGGGAAGGTAGCCTATAATTAAACCTAGCCTTTTTTTTATTGGGACCTTGCAATAATTGAACGAACCTAAAACTGGAAGAGGATACTCTCTGTGTCCTCTTCCCTTGGCTCCGGATCCCAATAGCAGAAATTAATCTAACAGCTCAGAGTTTGTTTGGAGCTCCGTTCAAAATAAACTTTTAAATAGATTCACATAAATCAAGATAAAACTCTTCTTACATATTTATTTGTATTTCGTAAATCACGTTTAAAAAGTTATCTATAAGTCAATCCAAACAAGTCTTCATACTGCCAACACAAATTTATCCTGAAAAAAAATTTTGGTATAAATTTAATATGAAAATTTAAAATTATAGTAATATTATCTCTTATCATTAAAAAAATAATATTAACCATTAAAATAATAATATTTACCTTTAATATTTTTAATCTTTTAAAATGAGTTTGTACTCAGAAAACATCTTTAGATAGTCATGAATCAAAATTTTGAAAATAAATTTACATTTTAACTCTTAGCTTTTATTCCCGCCGTCTCATCTCCACGTGCACGACAAAAGGTAAGCCAGATTCAGCGTACTCCATTGATTATTTTCCAACATAACAACAAAAGTTGGACTTTTCATAATAAATCAATCAATCATGAGAGTCAGGTCAAAAATCAATTATAAGAGTCAAAATCATAATTTTTAAAAACAAGTCATGTTCTTTCACAAGTCATGACAAAACAAAAAACAAGGGACATGCTTGTTTAAAAAAGGAACGTGCTCACTCTTTTCCTTCTAGGATCCCCCCATGTCAAAGGGAGAGGGTCTGTTCTAGACATGGTTGCCTCCTTCATTGTCTTTGGTCCGCAAGTGCGGCTCTTCATTTGCAATTTAAATTTATAATTTTTTAAAATTATTCATATTGAATATATAATATATTAATAGAAAAATTTTTAAAAGGATTGAAGCAAGAGTATCCTACATATGCCTGACAAGGATAAGCTTTTCAAAGAAGAAAAAGGCCAAAGGGTGAAATCATTCTAGTCCAAACCCATTTATCAAATATCCTAACCTCCATTTCTCTCCCAAACTTTTCTCTGAAAATTTTGCCATGGATCCTAAACACATCAACTGCCTTTACCACATTTTGGTGACACTATACAAAATCAAGAGGGGACTATTTCATTCAATGAAAGTTGTGGCAGAAGAGGTTTAAGTTGTCAAGGGAGAAGAAGCTATAAATATACTCACTGACCTTATTATTGCCAGGGTAGAGTCAATTGAAAGATTACTTGATCAAATCCACCTACTGGAGAGGCTATTCACTAAACTTTGCCCCCTTGTGTCGACTTTGTTTGTGTTGACCCTATATCACAAGCTTTTGCATCATTGAACCCGTAGTCCTGTCATCACAACTTAGTTCACATTTGTGATCACCCATGGATAGTTGTATTCATCATTTGCCTCACACATCTCTAAGCTTCAAGCTACAGAGACTCTTTGTAGTTCGCATTGTTCTTTTTCTTTTTCCCATCCACCTACCTCTATCCAATGTGCTGTCACACATGTGTTCTTCGCTTCGCAATCCCTCTGGTTTTGTCTAGATTCTTGCCTTCGTATTGTTGTGTCCAAATTCTTGTCTTCGTGACAATAATTTATTTGAAAATAACAAGTTTTAATTATGAAATAATAGATTTGGAGTTGTGGTCAACAAACATGTTTTTTCCCTCATACCTCACACGTAAAAAAAAAAATGCATCAATTAAAAAAGACAACAATTCATTTATAAATAATAAGTCTTGATTGTAATATCACAAGGTTTGAGTTGAGATTAACAATACGTTTTTTTTCTTATATTTAACATATAAAATAACATGTGAATCAATTTTAAAAAAATAACAATTCACCTAGGAATAACAAGTGCTTATTGTGAAATCATAAGTCTCAAGATGGAATTAATAACACGTTTTTTAATTTCTTGATACATAACATGTCAATCAATTAAAAATTTATAACATTTTTTTTCATTATAAAAAAATATTATTTAACAAAATTTATAAAAACATTTTAACTATAATTTATAAAAAAATATAAAAGTAATTTTCAATTATAATATTTATACTATTTATAATTTATAAAAAATATTTTACCTCTAATTGATAAAAATATAAAAATTCTCTCTAGTTATACTAGTTATATTATTTATAATTATAAATTATAAACCAAATATAATTAACCAAAAAAATATAATAATTAAAAAGTATTTGTATATATTTTTTAACATTGGACATGCAATATTTTTATAAATTTTTATAAATAATATATTTTTATAATGAAAAAACGTGCTATTCCTCCAACTAGGAATTTGTTATTTCATAATTAAAACTTGTTATTTTTAATTGATTCATATATTATATATCAGGAAAAAAACTTCTTATTAGTCCCAAATCCAAACTTGTGATTTTACAATTAGAACTTGTTATTTTTAGATGGAGTGTTGTTATTTTTAATTGATTTAAATACTACGATTAGGAAACAATGTATTGTTAATCCCAACTCGAGATTTATTATTGTACAATCAGGACTTATTATTTTTAGATGAATTATTATCGTTTTTAATTAATTCACATGTTATGTATAAAAAAAAAATTATTATTCCCAACTTCAAACTTGTCATTTCACAACCAAAACTTATTATTCCCAAATCAATTGTTGTCACGAAATGAAACCACAATAAAGGAATTAACTTATCTATGTATAATACATTATAATATTAACAAAGTTTGTTAGAGTTAGTATCTGTAAAAATGACAGGTTAAGATTAATTAAAAGCCAACCCATTAGTAAACGAGTCTTTTTATCCCATACCACTAAGCTTGCAACCCGCCACCAATTAACCTGCTAACCCACATTTATTTTTTTATTTTTAAAATTTTCAAAATAATTATAATTATATTATTATATATTATATTCCATCTAAAAAATTAAAAAAAAACATCTATATAATTTATTTGATGTCTTCAATCAACTGCTTTAAGAAAAAATAAAAATTATTATATTTTTTGGATATTATATAAGAAAAATATAATTAAAAATAGAAAAATTTTAGAAAAAATAATTGTTAACGGGTTGTCCGGCCAACTCACCAATCTATCTTGAAGCTAATCCTCCTTTAGACAAGCTTTTTAAACCCAACCCATATAGGTTTAATCTGTCATGGATCAATTTGCAACTCGTAGGTTAGCCCGTATAAACACCATTAAAGTTTGTTGATTTAGCTGACATCTTTAATTTTTGTTGATAATATGTTACATACAACTGAATATATGTTATACGTACATATCATAGTTATATTTACTCAAATTTAGATCTTTTTAGAAATTAAATTTTTAACCAGGATTTTTTACCAAATTTTTTTTATATGACACTTTCCTATTAAAAATCTTTTCTGTTGTCATTTTCAGTTAAACATATTTAATATTAAAGTACTCTGTCTGGCGTTGTTTTGTTTTCCATTCCCCTAGACACAAAGCGTAATCATGTCCCTTACACTGTGATGCTTACACAGACTTCACTCGGTCACAACTGACGACGCTGCCCCCGCTTTGACCACACACGACGTCGTTCACGGGTAAGACGCCGCACTACAACAACGCGTCTTTTCTTTTTTGAATGAAAGCAACATCCTTTTATAAATAATTTTCGAATAAAAAAATTAGTTAAAAATAATAAATTAAAATTAAAAATTTTTTCCTTTAAAATACTCTTATTTAATAGAAAGAATATAAAAAATAAAAAATGCTTAAAATAAAAATAATTATGTAAGAGAGATAATGTGTAATAGAGAGAGATGATTGTTTGAGAAATAAGATAATAAATATATTGATTATTAAAATAGGTAATTAATAGAGAAAAAAGAAAATTAACTATAAAAATTTAAGAGAACTTATAATGTTTCTTATATTTATGGCTAAAAAAAGAATAATAGTTGTTACTTATAAAAAGTGATGGATAGGATATTAATTTGCTTGTAGTTAGTAAAGTAATTAAATTAGTTATGTATAATTAATATTTTGATTTTTTAAAATTATTTTTTAATCACATGTATTGAAATAAATCATTAATTTAAAACTCTCTTAATGCACATAATTAATATGATTATTTTAGAAAAAATATTATAAATTTAAAAAATAAAATAGATTACAATATTATATTTAGAATTAAAGTCAACCCTTCATCATCTACTTTGTATCTATGGTTAGAGGTAGTGTAAAAAATTATTATCTTGGTTCTTTAATATAACATACACTTTGATATACAAATTCCACTGCATAGTAAATTGTTTTTTTAATCAACAAGGATAATGACTATTTTATGGAAATCACCAACACAAAGTTGTTGTAAATTACAAATTTTAACAATTTTCTTAATATTTATAAATTACTCACATACAACAATTTGCTGCCTCACCTTTTTCTTTTTTCAAGGTAAATAAATTTGACTAATCACCCATGAGGCTATTATTGCCACACACATTCACGGAGGCAATTTTTTTATTCTTTTAGTTGAGAATTTTCTTACCCTTTTATAGAATACCTTCAGACATTTTTTAAGTTGGGGATACTTATTTAGAAGAATTATAATGAGATTTTTAAGAAAATAATTACAAAATAAATATCAGAAATTATTATTATTTATTTTAAGATTTATCATTATAAGCTACTTAAGTTGTTATTGAAATTTTTTTAGTACTGATTTTTTTCTTTGAGAAATCATTATAATTCTCCCTACTTGTTCAAACATTTCCCCTCATTTTGTTTCTTTTTTTTTTGTCAGTTGGTTTCTTTATTTAATTTTTTTATTAATTAATATAAATTAAACATGCATTTTTACTACATTATTATCATCTAAATTTATTTAAAGTTTATTTTTAAAATAATAACTTTAATTTTTGAATGCATATATTACTATATAAGTATATAACATTATTTTTATTTAATTATTACATTACCGGTTGTGTGAACCGTGACTCGTTAGTCTTTCTGGTTTAATATCCGGTCCGGCTTTTAAAACATTGCTTCCACTAATTACTAATGGCAATGGGAGCCGCCGGCAAAAGCGGAAGAGGATCAAGGGCCGTCATATCCCTGAGAACATCGGAGCCGGAGGAAAGTTGGTTTTTCACATTAAGCCACTTTTGTCCAGTTGAAGACTGCCATGCCCCTCACACTGCCCATATGTAAACGGAAGTCAAGATTGAAGGATGCATCATCTTCTTCACGAAGATGTGGTCAAGAAGAAGGGATCATAAAAGATCAGTGTCGTGTTACAGCCGGCCCACGCGGTTGAGAGAAATTGAGGCTTGTGCATGACCAAGAAGCTGCTAAATTAGAAGCAAGTTGGCAATTTAGCCGTGCCTGGTATGAGCAAAATGGGAGAGGAAGGAAATAAAATTTTTTAACAAGCTTGATTTAAAAAATTAAAAAATAGGATTATAAAATCTTAATAAATAAAATAATTTTTAATTTTTTTACATCCAACTTATTAATATTTCTCTCTCTCTCTCTCTGTTTTTTTTTATAAAAAATTTCCCTCGCACTAAATGTATCTGGAATTAGTCCATGTACCCTCACAAGGTTCAGTTTCCTAAGGCGCAAGGCTAAAGCATTAAGGAGATCCAATTCCAGGAACGGCCAGATTGTGCTTGCGTGTTGGGCTGGAACAGTGGAACTAATACCTTTGCCGGCCCCGCTTCCCACTATAGATGGAAAACATCAAACTGTACTCTGTGTTTAATATTCTGAAATATTTTTTAAAATATACTTTGTATCGTAACATATTTTATAATATATTTAATATTTAAATATTTTTATATATATTCAACACTTTAAATTATATTTTAATGCATCTATTGTCTTAAAATATCTTTCTAGATGAGTTTAATATTGTAAATTATTTTTTAGTGCATTTAGTAACCATAAATTGATAAATGTAAAATTGCTCAAAAAAATTTAAAATGTTGAATGTATTATAAAATATTTTGAGATATTGAATGCATTTAAAAAATATTTCATGGTACTGGATGTATATACAACTCCACTCAATCCAAATCATTCAAATTAAATTCATTTATCATAACAATGAGCAACATGATGCCAACTTAATAATTTTTCCAAAGGGGTTTAATTGCCAACTATGAATCAAAGAATACTAAATACACAACTAAATAAAAATAAAAATAAAATCATTAATAATAATCACGATATTTAATTACAAAATCGTTAGTGTAGCTTAAAAGAGTATGCTTTCAGTGCCAAACCATTATACTCCTCCGGTCCTTATTATAAGACCCAATTTGACTTTTTATTTGGTCCTAATTATAAGACCCCAATCCATTTTGTCTCTTATATTTATACATTTTTTTCCAAAATAATCCTTCTAATAATGATAGTTTTAGCCAATATACTTAATTAGCAAGGATATTTTAGGAATGACAATACTTATTTATTATAAATAACCAACTTAACTTACTTCCTTAATCTCCTCAAATAAATCAATTGGGTCTTATAATTAGGACCGGAGGAGTATATTTTTAACAAATTTGGAAAGAAAAAAAAACTATTTTTAATGCCTAATCTAGTTGTAAGAATGGGACTCGTGTCACATGTTGGCGGCCGTCAGAGTCCATGGAAGACTCTTGTCACGACCCTTACGATCTTGACGACGAGAGTCTTTGTTTTTTTTTTGCCAACGACAAGAGTCTTTGTATACAGACACACAGACACTAATCATTGTTTTTTGGGACCAGCACACACCTCATTAATTACACGTCGGGATAAAAATTTAGTGAGCTGTGTCAAGGCGGATGCAATGAGCTCTTATCCAATACTCTCTTAAGTTAGCTTCGTTTACAAACAAGTTGTACATTTTTAGTAATACTCATATTATATATTTTTATTTGAAATTTTGAATAATTAATTTTGAAATTAAAATTATGTAATCTATTTTTTCTTATTTTATTGAAATATTTTTTTCCTCTAACTTGACTGTATAATTTATCATATTTTCAGAGAGGTGAAAGGTTTTAAAAAAATATTAATAAAATTAATAAACACAGTAAAATACATATAAACAATATTTTATTATATAAAAATTAATAAGAATAAAATTGTCTATATAAAAATATTTTTCCTCTCCTTTTCTGCAAAACTAAATAAGATAACATTAAATTTTCTGTCCTTCATTAAAGTTCCTTCTCTTTCTCCCCCAAAACCAAACACATCCTACAGGCCTGTTTGATTTCATAGAATTCATTTTAATGGAAATGAAAACGGAGATAGATATAAAAGTTAATATGGGTATAAATTTTAAAAAAATTGTTTGGTTGAAAATCTGATTTAATTTTTACTCCCTCCGTTCCTTATTATAAGAGACAAATAACCAAATCACGTTGATCAAAAAAACAGTTAAAATTAGTTGAGGACAATTAATGTGTAAAAAGTATAATTTTTTTCCAACAATGCCCCCATTAATAAGGAGAGAGTATGAGAGAGAATTATTAAATTATTAAAAGAAAGAGAAGTGGGAGGAGGAGAGAGTATGAGTTGGAGACAAAATAAATAGGGGTAAAATAGGAAATCAATACAAAAAAATAGAGACAACTTTTAAGTGTCTCTTATATATGGGAACATGCCATAAGGATCAAATGTCTCTTATAATAAGGAACGGAGGGAGTAATTAATATACATGTATTAAAGGACACTACTTATATCAAATTTCCTATATCTATTATGTTAAGCTTTCCATATTAAATACAAGAAATTTGACCTAAATATTTTTCTATATTAAAATGTGTGAATACTAAAATGGACATTACTTAGATCAATTAAGTTTATTACAACTATCATATCAAGTTTTTGGATTAATATGATTGAAAACCTTAACGCAATAACTACTGGACGCCTGACCTGACTGTTTTTCCGACCAACATTATCGTCCAAAAACAGGACCAAAAAAACCTCCGCCTTCCTAGCTCTTCTTTGAAACTTCCGCCCACAGCATTGTATTCCATTCACACCGTTGTATTCCGTCGACACCATAACTGTGGCAATCAGAACCATGAAACAAAGCATCGTAAATCTAAACCATGGACCAATAATAATTTCGGACACCATGCATGTGAGAAATACGAATCGCAAAAGCCAAATCACAGTGATCGGAGAATGTTTCCTATATATATATATATGTATATGCACACACACACCTTATTAATTAACTAACTAACTAAATAACTACACTTAGGCATATATCTATGTATAATTATCTTAGGCATGAATGTTTTACTGGACCCCTCCTGTCTATTTTTCTGATCTTTCTGGGAAATTACATAATACTTGCAACCAGCCTTTATTTTCTTTGTTTGCGGTGTGAACATTTCACAAATATAGGAATTTTAGTGGTGGTGGGGACGTCCACGCCTTTACCTCATATCACTTTAGTCTTTGGCATCGCTCGCCTTAGTTTCCTACGTCTTCTTATAAATCATACGTAGTGTGGCACTCTCTCCCTCATCCTCAACATTGTCTTTAACATAGCTGATCCATGGCTGATCCAGTGAGGTTAGTTTTCTTTCTCTCTCAATTCTTATATTTATCACTCTTCATTTCTCTCATCTGCGTATCCCAACTCCGTACTATATTTCATTTCACCACTAGATTCTAAATAATAATGGCGAGTTTGCTGGTTTTTTGCAGTTCAAAACCCTGCCATGCTATCTTTGCATTCTTAATTAAAATCATAGGCATGGTGGTTCAAATGCACTTTGCCAACTCATCTCCATCCGATAAATACTTCGCAAACCTCTGGATTTTCATAGGATGCTTGTTCGTTTATGCCTTTTCATCTGCCTACTACGAGTCTAAGGCCGCCATCCCAAATAACGATGCCTCGTATTTCAAACTCTCATCTCACATAGCTGCAGTCTCGGGAAGCATGGCTTGTGCTGCACTAATATTAACGATGGTTTCTAAACCTGTTATAGCACTCATCGTCATTATCTACTTCATGTGGCTCCTCATATATTTTGCCCCAAACCTAGTGACCCAAACATGCAAAAAGATAGGTTCCTATGTCTTCGACATGTGCAAGGGAATTGAGCACAACCATGACCTAGGACCCAACATGGAACTTGGAGGGTAATAAGGGGGGAAAAAATCAAAGGCTTCGCAATCATCAGATAAGTTTATATGGAATAATGATATTGTGTGCTGGTTTTAGATCATTATTTAGGAATAGGTTTCTGCCTTTATTCTTATGGAAGGCTTTCCTAGTCATATTTGGAGACGCTTGTACTAAGAAAAACCAATGCTTTATCGTTTATTTGTTCTGCAGTCATCTGTTTATTTAACAAAATAAAAGGGTTCTGTTGTGTACTTGTGTTGCTTTCATCGTGCTGAAGCACACCAGTTCGTTAAAGCCAAATAAAAGTAGGGAAAATTAATCTTTTGATCCCCATGGTTTAAATTTATTTGTAACTCAATTCTTGTACTTTGACTCATTGCAACTCAATTTCTATAGTTTTGATTCGGTTGTAACTCGATCCCTGAAGTTTGGCTCGCTACAACTCGGTCCCTATACTTGTAACCATTTTATAATTTAGTCATTCCCTTTATTAGATATATAATTTCATTTTTTAAAAACACAGGGACTAAATTGTAAAATGAATAAAATTAGAGATCAAGTTGCAGCAAGTCAAATTTCAGGGGCTTAGTTACAACCGAGTCAAAATTATATGGATTGAGTTATATCGAGTCAAAATATAGGGACTGAGTTGCAAATATATCAAAACTATAAGAACTCAAAAATTAATTTTCCCATAAAAGTATGTCATGGAAAGAGTTGAAAATGCTGGTGGGAGGAAAGAAAGAAATAAAACATGGTGTTGAAGATGTAGGCAAATCATTAGAACTTAAGTATGTTTTGGGTGCCACCTTATGGATCTCGGTCAATTAAATATTTGGAATAAGGCAATTAAATATTCTGAAAATATTCACAAAAGAGCACTTAGTATTTGAAAGTTTTTTTTTCAGCTCTTATGTACCTTGAAAGTTTATTTTTATAGCAAAAATACCCTCTAATTTTTATCCGCAGTTTAATTTGATCATTAAATTATGAGTTTAACTTGTGCTTATAACAGTTAAACTTAATTATAGATAACAGTTTGAAGCAGAAATACTACGAAATCAAACTTTCAAGGCATATAAAAACAAAAAAAATTTTTTGCTTACTAGTTGCTCCTTTATAAATACATTGAAATATCTAAATACTTTATCTCTAAACATTTCCTTGTAGTGGATTGTGCCAGATAGTACTTCTCTTAAAATAACACGTGTCCAGCTCGAATTCGGACTTCCTAAAATGGTTTATAACATAAGAGTAATTTTGGAAAGCAATTAATTTACAATAACTTATATTAAAGACCAGAGATAATATATCAAAGGCATTTTTATCAATGGGCCGGGGATGATCATGAAAAGAATTATTATGTGGAAACCAACACAATGTTGTCGCAAATGACAGACCAAACAATCTTCTTAACATTTGTAAATTATATGCCTCATATATTTAGGACAATAAAATATAAAAACAATAATCAGAAAAATCTGATTAAGATCTTTAAAAAAATGCTTCAAATCCGTTATCTTGAAATTAGTTCCAATGGAATTTTTAGTAACAACAATACTACTAATAATAATAAGAATATCGAAACAAAAGTAATAATACTGATAATTATGATTAATAAGGTAAGGTAAAGGAATTGATTTAAACTTTATAAATTCAAAAAAAGGTCTTATGCTGGTAATTTGAAGCTAACTCATATTCTACACCTCTGTCCTTTCCCTCGGGAAAATTTCGGGAAAAACAACCTTGAAATTATTCAATGGATTTTACCGGGTAGAGCTTTTCCCTTAAAATAAAACGTGTCCTTTCTCCTTGAAAACAGAGCCAAACAGAGCATGATCGAATGTCGTCATTTAGACCAACGGCAAAGGCGGAGGATGACCGAAGGTCGTCATATCGGAGGATGATCGAAATTGTCATAAAAAATTCAATCTAATATAATTAGAGTGCTTGTTACCGGAAGAAGAACAGAAAATTAAGAACACTAGATTACGAAACCCTGAAGTGTGTGTTAGTTGAGTTTGGATAGGAACGAAGAATGGGGAGTACACAAGTAAATCTGGTTATTTTGTGGCAAAAGAAAGGAAGGTAGCGGTGCCAAAAAAAGATCCTGGTACTTCATATCAAATGCCCAAAGAACTTTGGAAGCGAGTATGGACATTGGTGGTCCCTCCCAAGATGCAACATTTCTTGTGGAGGGTCCCTAGTGGGGCAATAAACTAAAGTTGTCTTGTACCGAAGGAATTGTTCAAAAGATCCTATGTCCTATTTGTGGACCTGAGAATGAAACGATTGAACATATGCTATTTTTTGTGGTCCCCGGACTAAGAAATGCTGGGTTGGTTGCAGCTTGGGAATTCGGATGGAAAGGATACATATTTCAAGAGGAGATAAATGATGTGTTGATTAAGAATGAGAATTTTTTATTATTTTCTTTGCCACATCATCATCATCATCTTCTTCTTTCTCGAAACACCGCCAACGTCGTCATTATCCTCGCCGAACTTAGCAATTCCCCATATTCGGTCTATGAACTTCCTCAAAGGTGTGCTCCGACAACCAGGAGTTTGTTGATGAAGTATAATACCCAGATCAAAAACTCTAGTCCATCAAGTTCTAAGCATTCTTCCGTTCTCGCTCTGAATCATCTTTGCAAGAGAAACAAAAATCGTTGATCCGGAAAGAAAGATGATAGTTCAAGCTGCCTCGCCTGAAGCATCTAAGTATGGTAATAAACTTATTCAACAAAAAGTTAAATTGATCAGGTAGAGCAAACTCACTCCATATTGCATCTTAAGCTCCTATCACTTCTCCTATCACTCTATATCATTCTATATCTGCTCCCCCCACCTTCTCTTTGAATCACTCGCCTTCTTCCACTCCCCATCCCTATAATATTTAATTTGCTGGTATAGTTCTTCACCGACAACTCTCTATTTTTGTCTCAAAGCTGAGTTGTGGGCTCTTAGGTTTGATTATTTTCATGTAGTATACAATCACCGTCATCTTATGATTTTTCTGGTTTTCTGCAGTTCAAATGCTGGGCATGCTATCTTTGCATTCTTGATTACAACAATAGCTATGGTGGTTCGAATGCACTTTCCCAACTCATTTCCTGCCGACAAACACACTGCAAACGTGTGGATTTTCATCGTTTGCTTGTTCTTATAGGGCTTTTCATCTTCCTATTACAAGATTCAAGTATCCACACCTCAAATAATGATACTACATCCGTTCTTTAATATAAAAGCTACTTAACTAATTTGAGTAGATTAAGAAAACTAATTAAGTTAATTATTTGTAACAAAAAGATTTTTTTTCTAAATTATCATTACTAATCAAGTGTATTAATTAGAATTTCCATTACTACAAGAGCTACTTAAAAATATATATATATAAATATAAGAGACAAAATGAATTGATATATTATATTTAAGATCAAAATAAAAATCAAACTAGCTCTTATATTAAAAATAGGAGGCACTGCTCGTTATTTCAAAATTTCATCTCACATTGCTGTAACCTCAGGAAGCATGGTTTGTGTTGCACCAATATCAATGTTGGTTTCTAAACTTGTTTTAGTACTCATCATCATTATCTCCTTGATGTGGCTCCTCATAGATTTTGCCCCGAACCCAGTAAACAAAATATGTAAGAAGTCAGGTTCATATGTGTCCCACATGTGCAAAGGAAGTGAGCATAACTATGGCCCAAGAGACAACTTGGAGGTTTGGACCACCTTCTCTCACGTTGTGCAAGAGTGGCCATTAATGTTGGAAACTTACAAGGAAATAAGGAAAGGCGTATGTTGGGCAACCTGGGGAACTTGTAATATTGTGCTGCCAATAACCTTAATTATAAAAGTCTAATAGTGTGTAAGCATTGCTCTAACGAGAAGGTCACAGGTTTAATCCTATTTGTAATTTTAGGTCATTGGTATCTACCCGTGTAATCCCAAAAAAAAAAAAAAGTTATTGTACAGACTTATTTCCTCCTATTAGATAATCATTTAGTTAAGGTTTTTTTCAAGAAAGTTATAGCATTACACCAGTCTATTTACATCGAAGGCTTTCTTAAGTATATTTGGACATGCTTTTATTAACAACTCGTCTTCTATATATTGTTTGACTTGCATGGCACGCAATTAAGTTGAATATAACTTAACCATGATTTCATATATATGAACTCATCGGTCTTTTACTTATTTTAATTAGCAAAATGAAAGGCACGTTGAAACTAAAATTCACACATGAAGAAATATTATATTCAAAACTCGAACATTTGCGCGTTATGAGTTGAAGAAAATGCAGGCAAATCATTAACCAAAAACATTTTTTTTTTGGGTGCAACCTGATCACATAAACATTTATGTATTGTGGATTGTACCGTTTAGTGCTTTTCCTAGGACATAAAAATTGGGAGGAGAAAAAATTGAAGAAGATAAAATATTAACGACCTCTTCTTTGAATGAAAAAAAAAACACATGGAGGAAAGAAAATGAACAAATGTTACAATGACAATAATATCCTTATATCTTGGTTTATTAAATCTTTTGTCATCATTTATAAGAAAACTATACAAAAATAAATATTATCAAAATATTTTCAAGTAAAAACATGTTTTTCATAAAAAGCCTCTTCCATGCATATAATTTGGCTGGTGTAAAGCTATAATTTTCTTTTCACATGTTGAAGAAACCTATTTCTAGATGATGATCGAATAGGGAGAGATAAGTATATAATATCATTTTTTTTTAAAATCAGACAGGTAGATACTAATGGCCTAAAATTAAAAGTGGGATTAAATCTATGACTTTTTACTTAGAGCAAAGCTTACATGCCATTAGACTATACAATTATTTTATAAAGTGATTAGCGGTATAACATTACAAGCTCTCAGTTTGCCCAACCTACGCTTTTTCTTATTTCCTTAGAGAAGTTCGATCATATTATGATCACTTACAGAACTTGAGAATGGTCTAAACTTCTAGGTTGTCTGTTGGGTCATGGTTAAGCTCAATTTCTTTGCACATGTCGTACACATATGAACCTATCTTCTTACATATTTCAGTTACTGTGTCTGGGCCAAAATATATGAAGAGCCACATTAAATAGATAATGATAATGAGTGCTGAAACAGTTATAGAAACCAACACTGGTATTAATGCAACACAAGCCATACTTACTGAGGTTACAGCTAGGTGAGATGAGAGTTTGAAATAAGTGGCATCGTCATTTGAGGTGGAGACGTGAGACTTTATTAGGCGGATGAAGAAGCCATAAAAAAACAAGCATACCATAAAAATCCACAGGTTTGCTCAGTGTTTGTCAGGAGGAGATGAGTTGGAAAAAGAATTACACATAGCGGCATTTTTGACTTTTTGTTTTTGATGCCACGCTGTACAGCAACTTTGTCTCTGAAGGGGGAAAAAGAGTGATCCGCACTTCCACTCTCACCGTTTCCACCCCGGAACCCAAAAAACCCTACTTTTTGTTTACGCCGCAAAAAGACAAGGTTGTAGAGTTTTTTGGTTTCAAGCTATGTCTGCGTGGGTACCTCTCTAACCCTAGTCTGAGGCAGCATATTAACTCTCCTGGGGCCAAGAAGGTTGCTTCTACCTCAAGAAGGTTTGTTTGCTTTCTCTCTCTCAGTTATATGCTTCTTCACCATCAACACTCTGTTTTTCTCAAAGCACAGTTTGCTGTTTTTTGCAGTTCAGAGCCCTGGCATGGTACCTTTGTATTCTTAATCACAGCGATAGGCATGGTGGTTCAAATGCACTTTCACCGCTCATCTCCCGTCAACGAGCACTCCGTGGATCTTCATAGCATGCTTGTTCCTTTTTGCCTTTTCATCTGCCTACTACAAGTCTCACTCCTCCAACTCAAATGATGATTCCCCATATCTCAAACTCTCATCCCACATAGCTGTAATCTCTGGAGGCATGGCTTGTGCTGTCCAAATATCTGTGTTGGTTTCTAAGCCTTTTATGCCGCTCATCATCACTATATACCTCATGTGCCTCCTCATATATTTTGCCCCAAACACAGTCACCGAAATATGCAAGAAGATAGGTTCATATGTGTATGACATTTGCCAAGGAATCAAGCATAACCATGACCCAAGAGACAACATACAAGTTTAGATCGACAGGTTTAGAGGATTCTCAGACTGATAAGTTATAATGTTATTGTACTGTTGTCTGCCCTCTATTAGATCAACATCTAGAATTAGGTTTCTTCAATATATATGAAAAGAAAATTGTAGCTGTCCACGAGTTTATCTATATGCAAAAAGCTTTCCTAATTGTACTTGGGGATGCTTGCATTTAGAACATCTGATCTTACTACTCTTTACTTGCTTTCTATTGGTTATATAATTTAGTGATGATTTCATATATGAACCCAGTCATTTACTTAGCTAACAAAATGAAAGGGACTGCACACGAGTTCTTAAAGCTAAAAGGTATAGACATGAACGCTTATTATATTATTTAAGGCCAACATGTTCGGAATGTTACAGATTGAGTTGAAAATGCTGACAAATCATTACAACCACAAGTATGTTTTTTTTGTTTTTTTTGGGTGCAACTTTGCAGCTCTTGGTCAATTCAATATTTTATGTAATGGATTTTACCAGGTAGTGCTTTTCCCTTAAAATAATACGTGTCCTTTCCGGATTCCGACTTCCCAAAATGGTTTAAAAGTGTAATTTTGGGAAGAAATTAATTTAAAATCCGGAAAGTGTAATTTTCCCTTCAATTTCGTTTTTTATTGCAAGAAATTTTTCTCCTAGCAAAAGTGGCTCTGTTTTCCGTGTTGAAAAGCGGAAGATGATCGAAGGTCGTCATATCATTGAGAAAACCAGAGCCATTATAGAGGATGATCAAAATTTTTATAAAAAACCTGACTCTTTTTCTTGATTTGCTGTTTATAAATTAATTAGCATTAGGAACAAAAATTCAATCTAATATAATTAAAGAATGCTTGTTACCGGAAGAAGAACAGAAAATTAAGAACATTAGATTACGAAACCCTGAAGTGTGTGTTAGTTGAGTTTGGATGGGAACGAGGAATGGTGAGCACACAAAGTAAATATGGTTATTTTGTGGCAAAAGAAGGGAGGTAGCAGTGCCTAAAAAATATCCTAGTACTTCATATCAGATGCCAAAAGAGCTTTGGAAGCGAATATGGAAATGGGTAGTCTCTCCCAAGATGCAACATTTCTTGTGGAGAGTTCCTAGTGGGGCGAAGGAATTGTTCAAAAGATCCTATATGTCCTATTTGTGGACTTGAGAATGAAACAATTGAACATATGCTATTTTTTTGGTCTCTGGACTAAGAAACGCTGGGTTGGCTGCAGCTTGGGAATTCGGATAGAAAGGATGTTGAAGAATAATTCAAAACTGATGCCCGTATTTTTCTCCACGTTTCTTTTTGTTTAATTTATTTTTTTTGTTTTATTCTCAAGGCTGTTAGTAATGTATTTAGTGGTCCTTTATTTTCTCAAGTAAGGTGATAGTGTACAACTTAGGGGGTTAGAGGACCGAGATACGTGGGATATTCAATTTGTTCTTAGCCTATATATAGGGACCTGTGATGCTGTCATTTTACACCAAGTCAGAAGCAATAAAAAAGCATTTGTTTATTATTTCTTTGCTTTTCTATTTGTCTATTTCGTCCTCTTCTTTGCCAACAAAAGTGGCATCAGAGCCAGGTTGGTTCTGTGGGCAATAGAGTGAGGTTTGGGTCCATTGGATATTAGTGTGAGACACTTTTTGGGTTTAGGCAGAACACTTTCTCTGCTTTTTTGAGTGTCTGTGAGCAAGGGAAACACGAGAAGAGAGAGAAAGGACGAAAAGCAAAATGGCTTTCACTGTGAATGCTGGTTCTTCTTCTTCACAACTGCTCATACCCATTTTCACAGGTGAAAAGTATGAGTTTTGGAGTATCAAGATGAAGACGCTATTTATGTCTCAAGACCTTTGGGACTTGGTGGAATTTGGCTTTGTGGATCACATTGATGTAGATGAAGAGGCTGAGGAAAGATTAAAAGAAACCAAAAAGAGGGATGCCAAAGCTTTGTTCTTCATTCAACAAGCTGTCCATGAGACGATTTTCTCAAGAATTGCAGCAGCAACAACGTCACTGGAGGCTTGGCAGATTTTGAAAAAGTGATTACGGTAAAATTGCAAACTTACCGTCGTGATTTTGAAACTCTGTCTATGAAAAGCAGTGAACCTGTTCAGACTTATTTATCTAGAGTATCTTCTCTTGTTAATCAAATGAAGTCTTAGGGGAAAATATCTCTGAAGAAATTGTTGTTGCAAAAGTTTTAAGGAGTCTTACTCCAAAGTTTGAACACATTGTTGCTGCGATTGAGGAAGCTCATGACTTGTCTGATTACTCATTTGATGAACTAATGAGCTCTTTGCAAGCCCATGAAGAAAGGTTGCTCAGGTCTAGTGAAAAGCATGAGGAAAAGGCTTTTCAGGTGAAGGAAGAGATACCACAAAACTCTGCCGATCGTGGTCGTGGCAGACATGGTAGAGGCCGTGGAAGAGGAGGAAGAGGCCAAGGAAGAGGACAAGGCAGGGGAGGTTCAAATGAAGAGAAGAAAACCTTTCAATGTCATTACTGTAAAAAGCCAGGTCACAAAGAAGCTTTCTGTTGGAAAAAGCAGAAAGATGAGAACAACCAAGCCAATTTTGCAGACAATGCAGATGCTGAAAGTAAGCTGTTCATGGCCTTATTTTGTGAAAAAGAAAAAACTAATGATGTATGGTTTTTGGATAGTGGTTGTTCCAATCATATGACATGAACCAAGTCTCTATTTAAGGAGCTTGATGAGTCTCAGAAATCAGACGTGACCCTTGGTGATAACAAGCATATTCAAGTTGAAGGTAGAGGTATTGTTAGCATTAAAACCAATCAAGGTAATGCTAAGATTGTCCTGGATGTGATGCATGTTCCTAGTCTATCTCATAATTTGCTTAGTATTGGGCAATTAATGACTAGTGGATATTCAATTCTGTTTGATGATGATTGTTGCACTATTAGAGATAAGAAATCTGGGCAAATCATTGTTAGAGTTCCTATGGCCAAAAATAGAATGTTTCCATTGGATGTTTCAATGCTTGAAAAATATGCTTTGGCTGCTAGTGGTGATAATGAAACTAGACTATGGCATTTACGATATGGGCATTTAAATATCAGTGGTTTGAAGTTGTTGAATCAAAAAGAAATGGTTTATGGTTTACCAAAACTTGATTCTCTTGACTTTTGTGAAGGATGTGTCTATGGAAAGCAAAGTAAAAAATCTTTTCATGTTGGTAAGGCTTGGAGAGCCTCTGAATGTCTTGAATTAGTGCATGCTGATTTGTGTGGACCTATGAGTATGGGATCTCTTGGTGGTAGTAGGTATTTTTTACTGTTCACAGATGATTGCAGTCGTATGTCTTGGGTTTACTTCTTAGAAAACAAGTCTGAAGCTTTTGACAGGTTCAAGAAGTTCAAAGCTTTTGTGGAAAGAAAAAGTGGTCTTTTAATAAAGACACTTCGAACAGATAGAGGAGGTGAATTTATCTCAACTGGGTTTAAGAACTTTTGTGATGAAAATGGAATTTGTAGGGAGCTTACAGCACCACATACACGAGAACAAAATGGTGTGGCAGAAAGGAAAAACCGTACTGTAGTAGAGATGGCTAGAAGTATGATGCAAGAGAAAGAACTTCCTACTTATTTTTGGGTAGAAGCAGTTGCAACAGCTGTTTACCTTCTCAATTTGTCTCCCACAAAAGCTGTTCGTAATCAAACACCATATGAAGCTTGGACTGGTAGAAAGCCAACGGTAAGCCACTTCAAAATTTTTGGTTGTATAGCTTATGCTTTGATTAAAACTTACTCTCAAAAGTTTGATGAGAAATCTGAAAAACATATTTTTGTTGGTTATTCTTCTGACTCAAAAGCATATAAGCTATATAATCCCATAAGTGGCAAAATTACCATCAGCAGAGATGTAGTATTCAATGAAGGTGCTAGGTGGGATTGGAATGCTAAGCAAGTGCAACAAGTGATTCCTATAGAAGTTTCTCAAGAGGAAGGGCAAGAGCCACTTACAACAGATTCATCTAGCAGAAACTCTTCCTCAACAACTCTTGAAGAGTCTTCTGTTGCACCAATTCCATTGAGAAGATCAACAAGAACCAAAAAGCCAAATCCCAAATATAGTACTGACATATATAATTGTCAATTTGCTCTTACTGTTTCAGATCCATTAAGCTATGAAGAAGCAACTGAAAAGGAAGAATGGCAAAAAGCAATGGTGGAAGAGATGAAGTCTATTGAAAAGAATGGAACATGGGAGATGGTGGACTTACCAGATGGTAAAAATGCAATTGGCTTAAAGTGGGTGTTCAAGACAAAGTTTGCTGCAAATGGAAGCTTACAAAAGCATAAAGCTCGTCTTGTGGCAAAAGGCTATGCACAGCAATATGGTGTTGATTTTGAAGAAACCTTCTCTCCAGTAGCTCGGTTTGAAACTGTGAGATTAGTTCTAGCATTAGCTGCACAACTACAATGGCCGGTTTATCAATTTGATGTCAAATCAGCGTTCCTCAATGGAGACTTACAAGAAGAAGTCTATGTGGCACAACCAAAAGGTTTTATAAAAGAAGGCAGTGAAACAAAGGTGTACAAGTTGAAAAAGGCTTTGTATGGTTTGAAACAAGCTCCTCGAGCTTGGTACAGCAGAATTGATGGATATTTTCAGAAAAAGGGGTATATGAGAAGTGAAAATGAACCCACCTTGTTTGTAAAGAAGGAAGGTAATGATTTCATCATTATTTGTCTTTATGTTGATGATATCATTTATAGTAGCTCCTCTACTGCTCTTGTGGATGAATTTAAGTCTCAAATGATGAATGAGTTTGAAATGTCAGATATGGGCTTACTACATTACTTCCTTGGTCTTGAAGTTTATCAAGCTAAAGATGGAATATTTCTTTCACAAAAGAAATATGCCAGGGACCTTCTCAATAAATTTCACATGCTTAATTGCAAACGCTTGCAGCTACTCCCATGAATATAAATGAAAAATTACAGCAAGAAGATGGAGGAGAGATAGCAGATGCAAGGAGATTCAGAAGCTTGGTTGGAGGTCTAATTTATCTAACCCACACTAGACCTGATATTGCATTTCCTGTCAGTGTTATTTCTAGATTTATGCAGCAACCTTCAACTGTTCATAATGGAGCTGCAAAGAGGGTCTTACGCTATATTGCTGGAACTTTGGCGTATGGCATTTGGTACTCTAAAGTCTCTAATTTCAAGTTGTGTGGGTATACAGATAGTGATTGGGCAAGCTCACTGATAAATCTCAATTTTTATACATTTTATCCCACATTAAATTAGGATTTAAATGATAATTTTGAGCTTAATTAGATTTTTTATGCATTATTGGATAAATTGGTTGATTTTTGGATTTTGCATAAAAATTGAGATTTTGGATTAAAAATATAAATATTTTGTGCTTTCCTATTTTTGACTTGGAATCAATTTTTCCTATTTCTTTGAAAGCAAGTCTCATATTTTTAGAAAGATTATTTTTAGAAAGTTTTGTACTTTCTTGCCTAATTTTTGTGCAGATTTAATATTTAATTGTTGATTATATTTGGATATAATTTACATTAATGGATGCACTTAAATTCTTGTAGGTCAAGAAAGGGGCACATAGGAAATCCAATGGTGCAAGATTGTTTTTTGGAATCTAAGCATAATCCAATGGCTAATATCAAGGATTCACGTGTAGGGGGACACTTTTCCATCTCCATAAAAACGCACAATTGAACGCCTAAGACCCCGGGAATTATCCACCGCCAAATCATACCTTTTTATCCTTCTCCATTCAACGCACGAAAGGGAATTGAACGTCAAATCTCCTCCTTCATTCCACGGTCACAAGAGAGCAACACGTCCTTGACTTCCAAGCTACTATTATTACCATATTCCATCATCATCCATTCAATCAATTGCTCTCTTAACTTGAATCATCACACTGCCTCACATGCCCATGAATTGCGCTAAGGAGCTTGGAGGAGGAGATAATACCATGGAAGCTTAAGCTTATTTGGGAGGCAACTTGGAGGAGCATGGAAAAGACTAGAGCCTTGGGCTAGCACTTGAAGACCACAAGAGAGTTATGTTCCATTTATCTTTTTAATTCAAGGATTTGAAATTATTTAGTTTTAAATAATTTTAAGTTGTAATTTTGTGAGACAATTTAGTTCTAGATTGTCAATTTTATTCTTGGATTGGATTGATATTTGGATTTTATGTGTGTTGAGACACTTGTTGGAATTTATGTTTAGAACCTTTGCATTGTTAATTGAATTTATAATTGAGTTTTCATTATGAGTTTAATTATCAATGTGGTTTGAATTGCAAAATTTGGGTTCTTTTGCCTCTTAATTGTTTGATTAAGTTGGTTAATTGTCTAATTGTTTAATTGGATAAATTCAAACATAATTTCCAGAATTAATTGAGTTATTTTTCATTGGTTTTAATAAGCTTAATTAACCAACCTTATACTGTTATGAGTTCTCTAATAGTTTAAGGGTTTTTGAAATTGAGGGTTCCCTTTGTTTCAAGTAGGTAATTAAGTTTATTAATTCCACTCTCTTATCACTTCCCTTTGGTCTAATTAATTGATTAAGGTTATGAAGGTTGAATTCATGCGAATCATAAGTTGTCCCCTCTACCGTACCTGAAGAGAAATCTTTGAATTTTTACTTGCTAATTTTCTTTGCTTTCTGATTAATTTTCTTTATTCATTATTTTTATTTTCCTTCAAAAAACCCCCCAAAAATTGCATTGCATTCATTTAGTTTAATTTAATTTTCATACATATTTTAGGGCATTTGCATCTTGCATTTAGAATTAGAATTTTGCATTTTAGTTTAGGTCCAATTTATTGCATTTTTTTTATCACTTGAATTTTTATCTAAAGAAACCCACAACTTGCTCCTTGGAAGTAATGACCTAGGTCGATCCTAAACTACAAATTAATTGGGACCTAGTTTAATTGAGTGCTTTGACGACAGAGGCATCATCACTCACTAAATGATAGAAAAAGTATTTCAGCTAATGTTTTCACTCTAGGCTCAGGAGTGATCAAACCAGATCATAGGTTTTGTTTTTGCAGCCCATGGTCTTCACCAGACTAGAACTCGGGTTGGCCATCAAGCCGGTCTGGTCTGGTCCGGTCCATGCACAGCCCTGGGAAGCTTGTGGGGGGTGGGCACAGGGTGGTTATTACATAATATTTATCATTATGATAAAAACTTATATCCAAATGGTTTAGTTTTAAAATTTCTAACTTAAAGTTTTTTTTTTTGGACAAATGATGTTTAGAATCTAAACAAATATCTTCATTTTAAATGTTACGTATATTAAAATTAAAAAGAATAAAACACAAAATAAAATAACATTAAGGGGGTGTTTGGGTGATTACCCAAACCATGGTTTGGGAAAAAATTACCCAAACACCCATCAATTTTTTAGAACCATGGTTTTATCATAAAACCATGGTTTGCCCATCAAAACCAAGGTTTTGTAATAAGCAAAAAAATTTTGCTTTTTAAGTGGTTCTCCCCCCACCCCCCACAGTAATATTTTTTTTTTGGTTGAAAACAATTATTTATTTTTCTAAAAACATAATCTTATTTTTTATAATTATATATACACATATTAACAATTATTACATCCTGTTTTTAATATAAAATTTCATTTGACTTTTATTTGGTCCTAAATATAAAACCTCAATCTATTTTATTTCTCATATTTGTCTATCATTTTTCAAGTTATAACCAATAAACTTGATTAATAGGGATATTGTAAGAAAGATAACACCTATATATTACAAATAACTAATTTAACTTATTTTTAATCTACTCAAATTAGTCAACTAGCTCTTATATTTAGAATTGGATATAGTAATTAATATATGTTTTTATACATTGTTTATTATGTTGGCAAAAAAAAATTTACTATTCCGGTCTTTAATATAGAACCTAATTAGAGAGTTAATATTGATCTTAAATGTAAGATTGTTATTCCGGTTCTTAATGTAAAACCTAATTGGAGAGTTAATATGTAGATAAAGTCTTAAACTTTCATTGGAGGAAAGCTTCGACCAGACTGGTAATATGTAGTTAAAAAAAACTTATTATAAATGCTCTATATCGATGCAACATCTTAATTATTACGGCGCTTTTTTATTCATTTTTCTATAAACATATTTAATTTTTTTATAAATATATATACACATATTAATTATTTATTAATTATAATTTCTTATATATTATTAATTATGTTGGTAAAAAATATATATTATTAATAATTTTATTCCTTCAAATTAAAATATATTATAAAATCTATCTTTTATGTAATTATCATATTTGTATGCCTTTTTAGTAATTTGTACATATGAAAAGTACTTCTGACAACAACCATCCAAACACTCTCACTTTATCAGAATTACTTTTTCAGAAAATCTATTCTTCACAAAATCTATTCTTCTCAAAATCTATTTTCCAAACCATGATTGGGCGTCTAGTCCGTTTTTGTATTAATGTCCCATATTGGTGCACCCAAATTTATTTCAAGTTTGCGTGGGAATGGAACACATTCCATGCTCAATAGAAAAATAAATATACTCATCTCAACTTCAACAATTTAGATTGATTGTGGATGGTAAAAATTTAATTTATATTTTTTTATATTTTAAATAGTTTTTTATTTTGATGGGTACATAATATAAAATAAAAGAATTTCATAACTAACATTTTCTTCAAAAAATAAACTTATTATTGAGAAAATTGTATATTGAATATTTTAAATTTAAACCATAAGTAAAATGTACTTTTAGTCTTGTGCTGCAATCTCACAGGAAGCATGGCTTGTGCTGTACTAATATCTGTGTTGGTTTCTAAACCTGTTTTAGCACTCATCATCGTTCTCTACTTGACGTGGCTCCTCATCTATTTTTCCCCAAACCCAGTAACCAGAATCTGCAAGAAGATAGGTTCATATATGTACGACGTCTGCAAAGGAAGCGAGCGCAACCATGGCCCAAGAGACAACCTGGAAGTTTAGACCACTCTCAAGTTGTGTGCATGAATTGTTGTGATAAGAAAAAACAAGGTTGGTCAATCATAAGACAGGTTCTGAAATCGTGCAAGTTATAATGCTATTGTACTGTTTTTCTGCGCCCTATTAGACCCTCATTTAGAAATCGCTTTCGTCAATGTATAAAAAGAACATTATAGATTTACGCTAGTCTATATGTGGAAGGCTTTCCTAATTATATTTAGAGACGCTTTTATTAACAACTCATCTTCTATTGTTTGCTGCTTGACACGCGCATGCAGGAACACATAAGGAAAAAGGCCACCATAGAATACTTTTACGGTGACATTGGACGAAAGTGTTAATCCAAAATCTTTGCCTAAGTTGGATTAGGATGTAGACCGGATTTTAGTAAAGTGCCACTCTCTCTCTCTCTCTGTGCACACATACATACATATATATTACTGTTTCCTATCGAACTCGTGGCTTGCTTGATACAAAATCATTACTCTTACGTATGAACCGTTGGGTTGCGGTTGAAGTTCCAATTGAGAGCCACCATTGGCTGCGCGGTGGCTCTGTTTTCTGTGTTGGAAACAGAGCCAAACAGAGTGTGGTATTTAAATTAACAAAAGTGCTTATCCCTCCCCACTCAGTTGTTTATATATTTATGGTAAAAGCGTTGCTTAAATATTTTTATAAATCAGATTTTCTCCTACACTAATTTTACGATTAAATTTAATATACAGAGCTTCAACTTACTAAATATTCATAGTATATTTAAGCTTGTCCAATGAAATGTGGTTCCCAAAAACAATGATGATCTCTAATAATTTTTAAGTTTTACTACTTCATAAAATAATTAATGTTTTTCCAACTTTCTTTGACATATTTCAATTCATGAATAAATTAAAAATTTTGTAACAAAATGGAAAATAAATTTATTTAATTCTCTATATTAAAAAACTTATCAAAAAGAATCTCACTTGTTTAGGGGTTATATTTTTTTTTCCCTTTATTATTACAGGGATCATATTAATGTTTATTTTTGTACTCCCTCCTGTACAAAATGTAAGTTGCTTCTAGAAGAATAGTTTGGCTCAAAATATATAATTTGAAGAATAATTAATGTTTATTTGGTAATTTTATCCCTGTAATTAATATGTAATTGTAACTCATTATATTTTTTCCCTTCTTGTCAATTTTATTTAATATGTGTAAAGTTCAAAAGAAAATTTCAATTTGAAAGAGATTTAAAAATAACTACTATTTTTTTATTATGATGAATTAGTTAAAATGATTTATATTACAGATCAGAATGGACATAGTGAATGATAGGCAGAAGAAGTGGAAAACACCATTTAGTTAACATAACAATATGACGTAAATGTATGTATTAATTATAGAGTTGCGCTTTTATATTGACCAGCTTGTTTAAATTTGTGATTTCAAATTCTGAATTTGTAAATGCGGTGTCAATGAATAGCACTCCAACCTTCATAAGTCACTTATTATTACATACTATAAAATGTGTTAAATTAATACAAATTTTAAATTTGTTTTTAAAGTTTTTTGTTACTAGACACAAATATCTCTTTATGTCTTATTGGAAGCAATTTTATTAAAACCACTATCAGCACTAAAATGTGAATACATCTTCTAATAGAGATTTAAATTTTGATTTGTTATATTATAAAGGATGAACTCGATTCACCCTTTGGATTTTCTCATTTCAGAGCATTTCTTCGTAACAGTTAGGGCTCAACATTTTAATAAGTACCCGAATTAAAATAAAGGAAAAATAAAATTGAAAGAGAAAATTTTATTTATTTATGTGTTACACTTCACTTAGAATGAAAATCTAGTGGCTGAGTTGAGAAAAAACATATTAGATATACCAATACTTTCTTTCAATTTTTAATATGATACCTATGTATTTTTACTTCTTAATTAAATTATTTAATTTTACTTTTTTTTAAAACTGTATTAGTTCTTATAACTTTGTTCTATTAGTGTTTTTAGTCCCTGAACAAGGGTTAATAATGTTAATAGAGCAAAATTAAAGATTTAATTAAGAGAAGAAAAAACATAAATATCAAATTAGAAATTAAAAAAAAGTATAAGTACTTTTAAAATAATTTTTCTTCTGTAATGTGCTCATAAGTCCATTGTTCCACTGACAACAGAAGATGGAATCACAGGGAGTATGGCTTGTTTTAGCACTCATCTTCTTTGGCTGCTTCGTGTGCCTGCTCATGTACTTTTCCCCCAACCCAGTAACCGAAATGTGGAAGAAGGTGGGTTCATACGTACAATATGTGCAAAAGAAATCGAGCATTATACGATGACTAAACTGCAAACAACATAGAACTGGAGATAAAGGGGGCGAAAAAACAAACAAACTAGCAAACAAAGCTTGGGCAATCATCTTCCTTTACCCAAGACGACGCCATTTTTGGTATCTAGAATGATGGGTACTGGTTACCTTTCTTAGTATGTAGTATCCTTAAGAATTTTTAGTGAAATCCGATATTTTAAAATAGTTTTTGGTACATTTAATACTTAGAAATATATTTTTTTAAGTAAAACCCAATATTTTAAAATAATTTTTATGCACTTACCACTTGAAAATATTTTTTGGGTGGAAATTAATATCCTAAAGTAATTAATTTTTAACTTAAAATACGTTGGGAGTAGCACTTAGTTAATAGATTCTAAGTTTAAGGTGCTTGCTGTTACTGAGAAAAATAATTTAAAATACTATGTGTTACTAAAAAAATATTTTAAAGTGTTGAGTATACCAAAAATTATTTTAAAACATTAGGTGCTATTAAAAAAATATTTTAAAACGTTAAGTGTACAAAAATTATTTTAAAATACTAAATGCTCTTGAAAGGTGATAAGTGCACCAAAATTCATTTGAGGATATTGGATAGTGCCCCTTTTTTTCGGCCCAAAGGAATATTGGATAGTACTAAAGACATGCTTTAAGTTACTAAATGCCATTTATAAAAGAAAAGGTGATCAGAGCCCATCATTTTACACCCAAAAGGGCATAGTTTTGGACCAAGGAATGGGCAGCGGACAGAAGCTGCTCCCATCCCATGTTACAGGCTCAGCGTATTCTCAAACTAAGCTGGCTAGTTATAATGCTAATTGTATTGTTTATAATATATATAAGAAAAAATTTCTTAAAAAGGCACTTAAATAATCTAATTTCTTATGTAGATCATTAAATTTTTCAAATTTTTAATTAGGTCACATGACCCAAAAAAGAATTTTAAAATTTTATAAAATGACTCTAATACTCCTTTCATTAAAAACCAAGATAGATAAAGATTTTCTATATTCATGCGTTGCATAAGATCTCTAAATGAGGACACTTGATGTTTATTATTACAAAGTTAGAAAATCAATCAATGAGGTAACAATAAATTTGTTTTTATATTAAAGCTTTCTCTCTTAATCTTGATAGTTTTATCCACACAAAAAATTGTTAATTTGAAATAGAAAATGTTAGCTGCGGAATGGAATGTACTAATTTTCAAGGTTGTATTGTGATAAAGTTTATTTAAAGACTTATTACAAATCTGTTATGGAGACAAAAAGTTGTTTATTAAAACTTGAAATGTATTTAATTGTGAAATGAAACATGTTAATTTTTAAAGTTTTATTATCATTGAGTTTTATTCAAAGATTTATTTGCAAATGTGTTATAGAGACAAAATGTTGTGAATTTAGAATTGAAATGTTTAAACTGCGAAATAAAATATGTTAATTGTTAAAGTCACATTATGATCAAGTTTTATTTACAAACTTATTGCAACTATATTTTGGAGACATAAAGCTGTTATTTTATAGATAAAATTTATTAACTATGTAAGTGAACTTATTTATTTTCAAGGTTATATTGTAATCAAATTTTATTCAAAGACTTACGCAAGTGTGTTTTGGAGAAAAAAATTATTAATTTAAAATTGAACTGTGTTTTTTTCACAAAGAAAATTTTTATTGCGTTAAGAATTAAAAAAATTACAACAGACACCCCAAAAAAAAAAATTACAAACACGAGGACAAAGCAAAACAGACAACAAATACAGACTCAAAACTTAAAAAAAAACAAGCACAGACTAAAAGACTCAAACAAATACAAAAGAACAAAATAGAGACTCCAAAAAGAAACAAATACAGAATCTAAACAACAACACAGACTAAAAGCCTCGAAACTGAAGACAGAAGTGCTACAATTTGGCCAACATCACTTCTATCAATGGCCAACGGAGAAACAACTTGTATTGGAGTTTTGGGCATCATCCAGAAATCTTCTACTGCCATTAGATTCTAAGTTAGCAGCTAGAAACTTTTCCAGGAGAGGTATCAAACCTCTACCGTAAACAGTTGCTACATAATCAGCAGCTTTATTCCTTGGCGTGCTACCGGAGAAAATATAATCCTTGCCTTCTTCTCAACTAATGCAAAGATCTCCTTGACTACTGGAACACACTGCCACTCTAATTAAACCAGCAATAGAAAATTAAATATGTTAATTTAGAACTCCTTTTTTTTTTTTAATGAAAGAGGCATTTTAGTCATGTCATAAAAATTTTAAAATTATTTTTTGTGTTATATGGCCTGATTTAATGACTCGAATAAAAATTTGGGCTATTTATGTGTCTTTTTAAATGATTTTTTCCATATATAATGCTAATTGTATTGTTTATATATATATGAACAGAAAATTATAGCTGCACACGAATCTATTTATATGGAAGGCGTTCCTAATTATATTTAGGGACGCTTTTATATATGAATCACGGCTGATATTCTATTATTGTTTACTTGCTTTCTATTGAATATAATTTCATGATCTCGCGCACTTGTGTTCGTTCATCATGCTGGGACACAACATCAAATGTGTTTTATTATTTTATTGTGAAATGCCTTTTCTATCATCATCATCATCATCATCATCATCATCATCATCATCATCATTATACATTTAATTCTTTAACTTTATATAATATTTCAATTTGGTCCCTTAACTTTAAAAAGCTATATTTTTTATTCTTTAACCCTAAACTTATGCTTAAATGATCATTTTCATTACGATTATGATTGTTTTAAAAATTGAGCTTAATATATTAGCATTTGAAAATATTTTATTAACATTTAAAATTTTAATATTATCTTTTTTTGTGAATAATTTTAGAGTTAAAAGATTAAAAATATACTTTTTAAAATTAAGGGATAAAATTGAAACTCTGTATAAAGTTAAGATTAAAGGACTAAATGTATACTTTGGTTGTTATTAGTATATCGTAGTAAAATACTTTAATTACCCTTCTCTTTTGCCTTAGTTACATACATATCATTTTCATTTTGAAAACATACATTTTAGTCAAGACCATTAATATCATTAAAAAATATTATGAAAAGATTCTTTAAGTATATTTTTTAAGTAAAAAATATATTAAAATGAATATTGTTTACTAATTTACCCTTGTTATACTAAATCTCTAATTAATTTTTAACATATTAATATTTATTAAGAAAAATAGAATAGAGCAGTGAAAACAAATCGTTGACAAAATATCATATACCGTTAAAAAACTAACGTTTAATATTAAAATAGTGATATTGATTGTTAACATTTTTAACTATAATAAATATTATTGCTAGTAAGTAAAAATTCCTAAGTTTTTTTTTGGCCTTCTCTTTAACTTGATCCAATCTTCCAAAACTACCGTCATTCCTTTTTTGTATGTTGCACCAATTTCTGTGTTTTTTTTGTTTTGGATCTCTTCCAATGATATGGTGATCTCGACATTTTTTTTAATTACAAAGGCAAGCTAAAGCTTGAAGGGGACTATTATCCTACGTGGGCATTGTGCTCATCAAAATCTCGTCTGGAGAGACACGGTCCCTGCAGCTATTAGTGACTTTAGGTGGCAGCCTTATCTCGAGGTCCTCTGCGTGAGCTTCCCTTGCTAAGATGTCAGCATATTCAATGTTTTCTCTTTTAGTGTGGGCCAACCTGAAATTCCCGTTGCTCATCAAAAGATTTCGATGCGGGTGGGCGAGATCACCATTCCTGAGCAATATGCTGATTGCTTCTATAGAGTCTGAGTATACCTTACCATTAGAATACTGTAGGCGCTGGCAGATCAGCAGACCTGTTTTTATGGCACTGATTTCCGCAAGTGTCACTGGCAAGATACCTCACCTCAAATTCTCACACTCTGAAAAACCATAACCTTTATTCATTGTATAGGTCACACTTTGGATCAGCTATAACAGGAATGGCTTATGGGTTTTTCACAAGCCCAAGGTTTGAGTTGAAAGATGCGTCATCTTCTTCAGGAAGAGGTGGCCAAAAAGAAGGGCTCAAACTTGTGAGACAGTATGGTGATTCTTGCAGATCAGCTTTCGTATTCACCATCTTCGTCATTGCTCTGAGCTCCTTCCTCTTCTTCATGGAGCCTCCGCTTAATGCGTTAGCCTCAGTGGATGAAGTGATAGAAGACTACCTGTGAGAATTCTCTGTCCTAGATAATTTATCGCTTTGTGTCAAAGAAAGAAGTAAGACAATAGAGATGCAGAATAGAAGTGAACTCTATACACCCCTTTTATCTATGAGTGTGGAATCTTGATGAGAAAGAATCAATGGATGGATATAAATTAGAAAGAAAAGAAGCGGGCCTTCTACCTGTTTACAGATGCTGGTTCCATGCTATATAGATATTATTAGGGTGCTCACCTTAATTTAAACTATTAATAATGAATTCAATTTTTTTTTAAATATTTTAATTAATTTTTATTTTAATAGATAAACAATTTGAAATAAAAAGAATCTACAACTAACATTTTTTTGAAAAAAAATTTATCATTGATAAAATTTTATATTAGAAATTTTAAATTTGAACCATCTGTATCATATTTTGGATGATTTAGATCGTATTATGGTGATGATTATACGATGCTCATTGTTGTGATGAGTATTGAATGAGATTCAAATAGTTTAGTCTAACTTACAAGTTACCGGGTGAGTAATTAATGTTTATTTATCAATTTTGTCAACACAATTAAATTTAAATATAATTTTTTGTGTTTTTATCCATCTTCCACGACGTCATTTAATACGAGTAAATTTAAAACAAATTTAATGAGTGAAGCATCATGGCCCCAGCGAATTAGCAAAGTTGTTTATGTTGTGGATAGGAGGGACCAAGGGAGCGCGCAAAAAAAAAAAAAAAGGTACACTATCATTAAACCTAGCCCCTTTTTTTGGGACCTTGCAATAATTAAACCAACCTCAAACCAGAAGAGGACACCGCGGGGTCCAGACCCCAGCGGCAAAAATTAATCTAACAGTTCATATATTGGCAACACAAGGTTATTCTGAAAATTTTTTTTTGGTATAAATTTATTATGAAAGTTTAAAATTATAGTTATTATCTATTATTATTAAAAAAAATAATATTGACCGTCAGAATAATAATATTTATCTTTAATATTTTTAATGATAGAAAATAGTATTACTTTTAGATAGTCCTGAGTCAAAATTTTGAAAATAAATTTACATTTTAACTCTTAGCTCCTATTCCCGCCGTCTAATTATCAAAAGGTGACCGAGGTTCAGCGTACTGCGTTGATTATTTTCCAACATAACATCAAATTATCAAAAGCTGGACCTTTCATAATAATCAATCAATTATAAGAGTCAAAATCATAATTTTTTAAAAACATTCAAATAATCACACACACGCACTCACAAAAATCAGCTACTAAATCAAAATCAAAACCGCCCGTACCTTATGCTTTCAAAACTTAATTTTTTAAAAAATAAAAAAGAGCTGTTGGAAACATAAATAATTATGAGTCCTAAAAAATTAAAAAATATATTTAAAATAATAAAAATGAATATCGAACATATTGAAAAATTAGCGCTGAAAATTGATTTAAGAAAATTTTTAATTCTAATCAAGATAAAGGAAACCGTTGGCCTAAGAGAGACAAAAGAAGAGCATTTTTTTTCCGTTAAACAGATCACCACAATGTCAAATGTAAAAGCAAAACGAAAGATAGTCAGCCCACTCAATATTTAAAATAAAATGTGTTTAATTTTAAGATAAAGTTAAATCAAAACAACCCATCATTACTGATTTTTGGAAGGTGATACCTCTCCCTCCCTGCCATTGAGAATAAACATTGTACATTCGAAATTTAGTTACATTTATTAAAATTAAAAATGATTAAAAATACAAAGTAAAATAACATCAAATCTTGAGAGTCTAGTTTTAGTATTGTTGGAAATATGCTAGAATTAATTAATACTATGTTTTATTAGTCATTTATTATGTTTAATTTTATTCAGCATGTAGTCAAAGTTAGTATATTATCTAAGATTATATTTGAATATTATATTATAATATTTTAGAAGAATAAATATGTGGTATTAGGATTAGATTGGATTATATAAGATTCTCAGGTTAATTTATTAGCTTGTGGTTTGTCTATATATAAAGACTTATTTGTACCCTTTTTATTCAAGAATTAATGATATTCTGAGGCTCCTATTTATCTCATCTTTCAATCCTTCAAATTCCAACCCAGAGAAAGGGACGTGCTCACTCTTTTCCTTCTACGATCCCCCAACGTCAAAGGGAAAGGCTATGCTCTAAACATGGTTGCCTCCTTCATTGTCTCTAGTTCGCAAGTGCAGCTCTTTCTCTACAATTTAAATTTATAATTTTTTTTAATTATCCACATTGAATATATAATATATTAATGGACAAAATTTTAAAAGGATTGAAACAAGAGTATCATGTCCTGAAAGGACAGGATTCATGGAGAAGAAAAGGCCGAAGGGTGAAATCATTCTAGTCCAAACCCATTTATCAAATCTGGTAACCGTCTGCTTAGTTAGAGGAGGGAGAAGATTGTGTAGGTCCTTCCTAACCTCCATTTCTCTCCCTAACTTTTCTCTAAAAATTTCACCATGGATCCTAAACACAGCAACTGCCTTCACCACATTTTGGCGACACTATACAAAATCGAGAGAGGAATATTTCATTCAAGGAAAGCTGTGGCAGAAGAGGTTTAAGTTGTTGCGGGAGAAGAAGCTATAAATATACTCACTGACCTCATTATTGTGAGGGTAGAGTCAATTGAAAGACTACTTGATCAAATCCACCTATTGGAGAGGTTATTCACTTAACTTTGCCCCCTTGCGTCGACTTTCTTTGTGTTGACCCTATATTACAGGCTTCTGTGGTTCACATAGCCAAATAAAGTTCATTTGGGAATGTTATTCAAAGAGGGATAAGTTTTCCTTAGTAGGTGTTTAGCAGAGTTAGGCCGTAATGAAAAGCAACTGAGATCATTGTATTCTTATTTTGGAAAAC
This sequence comes from Neltuma alba, assembly GCF_004799145.2. NCBI lineage: Eukaryota > Viridiplantae > Streptophyta > Magnoliopsida > Fabales > Fabaceae > Neltuma > Neltuma alba. The sequence goes on from NW_021632989.1 coordinate 45,668, forward strand.
TCCAAGATAACCCAACACTGTTGTTTCCTTTAGATTCATCTGATCAGGTGATTCAGGAGTATAACGAGAAGAGCCAAGCGATATTAACAAATGGCCCGGAGTCTCTCAATGCTTATCTCGGCAAACTAAATAATGGCAAAGTATACTCATTTGGTACCTTTCTGCTGTAAATATCAAACGTTGGTATTCTGTGATACAGCAGCAAGAAAAATTCTTTAAAAGGATTTCAAGAATCATGAACCAAACAGATACCTACACAAGAAGTCTATATTATGTTACTTAAGTATTTGTTTACAATTTGGGGCTAGTATATAATGAGTCAACATGTCGAGTTGGAAATCTATCATCCAAGTAGGATGATTTGGACAGAAATCTCCCTTTGTGTGCTTACTAGTTGCTGTTTATCTGATGTGTAGGTGCAAGCCAAGGGTCTTCTGTTCCATCTACTTCCATTGAGCTTCATAATGAAGAAGACATCAGGGAAAAACCTAAAAGAGACTATGTAACACCTATCCCTTATATACTAGTAGAATTATTCTATTTAATCATGATCCATTAAAAGCCAGGTTTCATCCTGGGAATTATATATATATATAGTTTTTATTTCCATTCGGCCTTTCAAATCCTGAATTAAGTCAACTATAGCCAATAGGGTTCAACATTTGCCACCCTGGCCATTGGCTCACACGACGAGATACATAATTAAATACACATAAATTTTAGGCCAAATAATAATTATATCAAAAAAAAATTTGACTATTTCCCTCAATAGCAGTCATTATGATCTATCTGCCCTTAGTCATCTCCTTATGGAGGAATATTTACATACCAAAATAGATATACAATATACATCTTTACTCCAAAATAAGATGCATTTTAGCAAAATATATATGCACAAAAGATCGCCAGCTTCCTGCGCCTTTAAACTCCACCGATCACTACTCCCTTGCCCTTAGGAGTACTTGCTCTTGCTGTATTACATGGAAGAAGGGGTGAGATTCTAAAGAATCCCAGTAGTAACAAATTTCCCTCACGTAATCATACAAGATCACAAACAACATGCTACACAGGCCAAAGAGAACAACACCTTGCATCCAAGTATAATCAATGATGCATATACACCATACACCCATATAGCTAATCGCTATCTATCGCGCCCACATTCCAAAATAAATGGAAACCAGCGCATATTGTCATGACAAATATTATTATGCAAAGGCAACTTACATGTTCTCATGCACAATCAGCATAAAGGCACATCCAAGCATGTGGCAATCAATGCACAATCACATTAAAGGAAAAGAGTTACTACCTTTTGCTTTTTCTTCTATACTCCCTTCCCCTTGTCTCCTTCTTGGCTCCTTTCTTAATGGATTCGAACAAATATCAAATCCTATAAATTATTTGAGTAAGGGCAGATTATATATATATATATATATATATATATATATCTCTCTAGATATTCATCTAGAGCGTTACATTAACACATTAACTCATTCCTTATAATTTAAATCCTTCATGATCATTTTAACGGGGCATCACGTTTTGACTTCCATCCTTTTAAGACTCCTATTTGACATACATATTCATAATATAACACTTATATAAGCCTATAAACTCGCTATTTAAACATTTTGCATTTGAACACCCCAAACACCATCTATAATTCAAACAGCACCATTTTGCCACTGTTTCTAAATTTTTTTCAGCATCAAGCTTCAACCAAAACATTATTTTTATTCCTCATTATATATATATATATATATATATATATTCACCCTCTACACCCTTCCTTCAAAAATTCCAGATTGCCCTATCAATCAGGTATATGTAATTAATACCATGAGATTTAGTTTTATCCCTCAAATCATAACATCAACGTTGCTGAGACAAACATCAAACATATACACACATATCATGCTTTAATTAGTTCCCAATCTCAACATTTTCCTTCGCTTATGAAAATTCTAGATTTTGGCATTTCTTTTCCATTTTAACTCCAACAAAATCTGTTCACTATAATTCAGAACATGGAGCCAAAACCGAAAGAATATATATAAAGAGCCCAACTCGTTCTCCCCATGCTTCGGTCTCAAATGGCTTTGTTCTCTCTCTCTCTCTCTCTCTCTATATATATATATATAGAGCTGATACTTTCAGCGTTCAAGTGCTTCTTGACCAGTAAATCGAACAGCATCCTTCCCTCCTTAAGTCTGACATTTTTCTTATTCAGAGCACACTCCCTCCGCCCTCAATAACTACATAGAGCATATAAAATCAACATATTATAGTCATACAACCAGAAAATAATCAGTTATATTTAGTCTCGTTAATCATCTATTACCCAAACCAGAAGTCATTTCCGTAAATCCTCAAACCCCTGTTTCATAAACTATAACCAGAGCAATCAATCGAAAAAAACAAGTGTAGAAATCCCAACCACAAGCTTCATCCTAACCAGTAAGTGCGATTTCTATAGCTTGGCTCTCACCCTCCTTATTTTCTCCCTCAAAACCAGATTTCATCATCATCACCACCTTGCAACACATGACTAAATAATCGAAAACAAAGATGGAAGAAGATTCAAGAGACTCACCTTGCTTGATTTCCACCTTGATACAAATCGATTCCCTCCTCTTCTTGCCTTTGCTCTTCTTGCTCTCTCTCGAAGTCTCTCAACTCTTTCTCTCTGTTTTCCCTTCGAATGGCAGAGCAAAATGAGAAGGGAGGAGGTGTTAGGGCGTATTAGATGGATGTGGGATGTGAAATGTCCATTTTGCCCTTTGGTCCTCATTTTGCTTTCAATTTGGTCCTTCTCTACATTTTTTTTTTGGAATAATCAAATAACTCCAGAAATCACACATGGATATCTATATGAATTTTCTTCTTCCATTAGCTTCTTTAGTATATAAAATAATTATCCTAAAAATCTCACCTCAAAAATTAGCCTCTAACTATTTTTCTTGAATATTCCAAGAAAATAGTTCTTAAATTCTTGAAATTAACTTTATAATTATTCAGGCCATATTTTAAGGGTCTTAATCTCAACAATTTCTCTAAAAATTTCTCCTTCATCATGCTTTATTCAAATCCATAAAATTTGGGATATTACAGACTACACTGGGAGACAGAAGACTTATGTGAATATAAGAAGAACAAAAGGTGAATGTGATGGAAGGTCATACAGAGACACAATACAGCAAGATGAAGCTTCCAATCTTTACTTGATGTAAGCCTTCAGTGTTAATTGGTGTTTCCACTTGTTCAAAGACTAGCTTTTGAATAAATAGCCTCTCACGCTTTTTGGGTGGCGTTATATTTGGTGCAGTGGTTTACTGGCTTCAATAAACATCGCTGTGTTCCTCTTTGAAATAGCAAGTCCTATAAGGAACTCTGACTTGGAGCTGTTTTCTATTCCACTTCTATATGGTGCGAAAATAAATCATTTGATCGTCGTCAGAGAATGGTGGAGGCTGCTGACGACTATGTTTCTGGTACGAGATTGAGAATTGGGTCCATGTTTCCATTCTGTGGTTATAGAGCATCATTTATATGAAGCTCACTATTATCTCTGAAAACTGTACAAGTAACCTAATCTTAGACCTAATATTGGTGCCTAATGAGCAATGAAGTTAAGCTCAAATCCCTGGATTATTAACCTTTGAGGTCTAACATCCTTGGACCAAACTGTCTTATAACATAATCAACTAATTTGGTCTGCTTTCTATTTTATCATATACCTTATTTGTTTTCATTCTACACTGCATTGAGTTTTGGTGATTGATTTCGTTTCAAATTTCTTGTCCACAGCTTCATAAACTTCATGAAACATACTGTCAAGGTTTCCGGTGATCACTAAATTCCCATGAAAAATTGCAGACAGTAAAAGAAGGTATAGTCTATTATATGAACAAACCTTATAGTAACTCTAAAATGAGCAGTACTATATTTTAGAGTAGTTTAGGAGATATGTATACTGATTTCTAGATCAATTTCTTTGAGACAAAATTCATAAATTATGATACCTTCTCAATCTATCGTACTTTTCATATGTGCAACACTCTAGCATTTTCCATATGGCTCTCAGTTGTTGGGCACTTGTATCATTTGGCCCTCATGTCTGCAGAGGCTATGGTTCATTCACTTTTATCTTGATTTACATACTGGGGGGAGTTTCCGGCAACCTGACTAGTTTTCTGCATACACCAGATCGTACTGTTGGTGGGACAGTAAGCTCTTGACTTCTATACTTTTGTTTCTTTATGATGCTTCAATAATTTCATCATCAATTTTTAGATCACAGTTGTTGTTGAGATATCTATGTAGATTTCTGCGGTCGCTTTGTTTGATTATTAGGGTTCATGAGTTCTGGGATCTCTTCCCACCTGTTCATTCTACAATTAAACTGAGATTGAACTAGCCTCCTATAAATCATTCCATCTGATCTTTATTTATTTTTCATTTGTATATTTGGAACATAAATGCAGGGACCTGTATTTGCCATAATTGGAGCTTGGCTCACATATCAAATCCAGAACAAGGATGTTGATGATAAGGATACTTCAGAAACCATGTTCCAGAAAGCAATAGTTTTCACAGCTGCTAGTTTCATATTAAGTCACTTTTGTCCAATTGATGACTGGTATGTCTCTAACATTGTTCACACAAATGAAAGTCAACAGTTACGGAAGAAACCTAACCTCAAATTCTCACACTCTGAAAAACGATAACCTTTATTCATTGTATAGGTCACACTTTGGATCAGCTATAACAGGAATGGCTTATGGGTTTTTCACAAGCCCAAGGTTTGAGTTGAAAGATGCGTCATCTTCTTCAGGAAGAGGTGGCCAAGAAGAAGGGCTCAAACTTGTGAGACAGTACGGTGATTCTTGCAGATCAGCTTTTGTATCCACCATCTTCGTCATTGCTCTGAGCTCCTTCCTCTTCTTCATGGAGCCTCCCCTTAATGCATTAGCCTCAGTGGATGAAGTGATAGAAGACTACCTGTTAATTTATATGAGTGAGAATTCTCTGTCCTAGATAATTTATCGCTTTTTGTGTCAAAGAAAGAAATAAGACAATAGAGATGCAGAATAGAAGTGAACTCTATACACCCCTTTTATATATGAGTGTGGAATCTTGATGAGAAAGAATCAATGGATGGATATAAATTATAAAGAAAAGAAGCGGGCCTAATGCTTACTTCTACCTGTTTACAGATACTGGTTCCATGGTGTATAGATATTGGGTGCTCATCTTAATTTAAACTATTAATAATGATGTTGGATGCTCCGTATTGAATGCAAAATTTTTTTGAATATTTTAATTAATTTTTATTTTAATAGATAAACAATTTGAAATAAGAATCTACAACTGCCACTTTTTCAAAAAAGTAAGTTTATCATGGAAAAAATTGCATATTAGAAATCTTAAACTTGAACTATTTATATCATATTTTGGATTATCTCGACTGTATTATGGTGATGAGCATTGAACAAGATTTAAATAGTTTAGTCCAAAATACAAGTTACTGGGAGAGTAATTATTGTCTGTTTATCAATTTTGTTAACACGATTAAACTTAAATGTAATTTTTTGTATTTTTATCCATCTTCCACGACCTCATTTAATACGAGTAAAATTAAAAAAATTAATTTAAAACAAATTTAATGAGTGAACTATCATAGCTCCAGTGAATTAGCAGCGTTAAGTTGTTGATGTTGTGGATGGGGGGACCAAGGGAGCACACAAAAAAAAGAAAAAGGTAGCCTATAATTAAACCTAGCCTTTTTTTTTTGGGACCTTGCAATAATTAGACCAACCTAAAACCGGAAGAGGATACTGATCCTCTTCCCTCGGCTCCAGATCCCAATAGCATAAATTAATCTAACAGCACAGAGCTTGTTTGAAGCTCCGTTCAAAATGAACTTTTAAATAAGTTCACATAAATCGAGATGAAACTCTCCTTATATATTTATTTTGTATTTCGTAAATCACATTTAAAAAACTATCTATAAGTCAATCCAAACAAGCCCTCATATTGCCAACACAAGTTTATCCTCAAAAAAAATTTTTGGTACAAATTTAATATGAAAATTTAAAATTATAGTAATATTATCTCTTATTATTAAAAAAATAATATTAATCATTAAAATAATAATATTTACTTTTAATATTTTTAATCTTTTAAAATGAGTTTGTACTCAGAAAACATCTTTAGATAGTCCTGAGTCAAAATTTTGAAAATAAATTTACATTTTAACTCTTAGCTTTTATTCCCGCCGTCTCATCTCCACGTGGACGACAAAAGCTGAGCCAGATTCAGCGTACTCCATTGATTATTTTCCAACATAACATCAACAGTTGGACTTTTCAAAATAAATCAATCAATTATGAGAGTCAGGTCAAAAATCAATTATAAGAGTCAAAATCATAATTTTTAAAAATATTCAAATAATCTCAAAATCAAACACTCCCGTACCTTATGCTTTCAAAACTTAATTTTTTAAAAAATAAAATAAAAAAAGAGCTGTCGGAAACATAAATAATTATGAGTCCTAAAAAAATAAAAAATATATTTAAAATAATAAAAATGAATATCGAACATATTGAAAAATTAATTTAAGAAAAATTTTAATTCTAATCAAGATAAAGAAAATCGTTGGCCTAAGAGAGACAAAAGAATGGCACTTTTTTCCGCTAGAACAGATCACCACAATTTCAAATGTAAACAGCAAAACAAAACATAGTCAGCCCCCTCAATATTTAAGATAAAATGTGTTTAATTTTAAGATAAAGTTAAATCAAAACAACACATCATCACTCATTTTTGGAAGGTGATGCCTCTCCCTCCCTTCCATTGAGAATAAACATTGTACATTCGAAATTTAGTTACATTTATTAAAATTAAAAGTGATTAAAAATACAAAGTAAAATAACATCAAATCTTGACAGTCTAGTTTTAGTATTATTGGAAATATGCTAGAATTAATTAATTAATATGATGTTTTATTAGTCATTTATTATGTTTAATTTTATTCATCATTTAGTCAAAGTTAGGATATTATTTAGGATTATATTTGAATATTATATTATAATATTTTAGAAGAATTAATCTGAAGTATTAAGATTAGAATTATATAAGATTCTAAGGTTAATTTATTAGCTTGTGGTTTGCCTATAAAAAGCCTTATTTGTACCTTTTTTATTCAAGAATTAATGATATTCTGAGGCTCCTTTTTATCAATTTCGACATGATATCAAAGTCAAGTTCTTCCACAAGTCATGACAAAACAAAAACAGGAGACGTGCTTGCTTAAAAAAGGGACGTGCTCACTCTTTTCCTTCTAGGATCCCCCCATGTCAAAGGGAGAGGGTCTGTTTTAAACACGGTTGCCTCCTTCATTGTCTCTAGTCCGCAAGTGCGGCTCTTCATTTGCAATTTAAATTTATAATTTTTTTAAATTATTCATATTGAATATATAATATATTAATAGACAAAATTTTAAAAGGATTGAAGCAAGAGTATCCTACATATGCCTGACAAGGATAGGCTTCTCGAAGAAGAAAAGGCCAAAGGGTGAAATCATTCTAGTCCAAACCCATTTATCAAATCTGGTAATCATCTGGTAATCATCTGCTTGAAGATATGTTGTACTTACATATCATAGTTATATTTACTCAAATTTAGGTCTTCTTAGAAATTAAATTTTTAAACAGGATTTTTTACCAAATTTTTTTTATATGACACTTTCCTATTAAAAATCTTTTCTGTTGTCACTTTCCTATTAAAAGTACTCTGTCTGGCGTTGTTTTGTTTTCCATTCTCCTAGACCACAAAGCGTAACCATGTCCCTTACGTTGTGATGCTTACACAGACTTCACTCGGTCACAACTGACGACGCTGCCCCCGCTTTGACCACACACAACGTCGTTCACGGGTCAGACACCGCATCACAACAACGCGTCTTTTCTTTTTTGAATGAAATCAACATCCTTCTATAAATAATTTTCGAATAAAAAAATTAGTTAAAAATAATAAATTAAAATTAAAATTTTTTTTCTTTAAAATACTCTTATTTAATAGAAAGAATATAAAAAATAAAAAATGTTAAAAATAATTATGTAAGAGAGATAATGTGTAATAGAGAGAGATGATTGTTTGAGAAATAAGATAATAAATATATTGATTATTAAAATAGGTAATTAATAGAGAAAAAAGAAAATTCACTATAAAAATTTAAGAGAACTTATAATGTTTCTTATATTTATGGCTAAAAAAAGAATAATAGTTGTTACTTATAAAAAGTGATGGATAGGATATTAATTTGCTTGTAGTTAGTAAAGTAATTAAATTAGTTATGTATAATTAATATTTTGATTTTTTAAAATTATTTTTTAATCACATGTATTGAAATAAATAATTAATTTAAAACTCTCTTAATGCACATAATTAATATGATTGTTTTAGAAAAAATATTATAAATTTAAAAAATAAAATAGATTACAATATTATATTTAGAATTAAAGTCAACCCTTCATCATCTGCTTTGTATCTATGGTTAGAGGTAGTGTAAAAAATTATTATCTTGGTTCTTTAATATAACATACACTTTGATATACAAATTCCACTGCATAGTAAAAATTTTTTTTAATCAACAAGGATAATGACTATTTTATGGAAATCACCAACACAAAGTTGTTGTAAATTACAAATTTTAACAATTTTCTTAATATTTATAAATTACTCACATACAACAATTTGCTGCCTCACCTTTTTCTTTTTTCAATGTAAATAAATTTGACTAATCACCCATCAGGCTATTATTGCCACTAGGGGTGTTCAATTTGTCCCGTCCCAGTCCCAGTGAGTTCAAGACGGGACGGGACGGGACAAAAAAAATTTCGAGACGGGACGGGACAGGACGCAGGACGGGGTCGTCCCGTCCCGGGATTTTTTTTCTTTTAAAAATTATTTATTAATAATTATTATTAGATTATTCAATTTACTTATTAATAATAACTCTTATTTTTATGGTGATTTGTAGCTCTTAAGTTGTAGTATTATCTCAACAAAATCTCCTTCCTCAATAAAATAATTCATAAAGTCATTATATAGTGTTTTTTTTTACGATATTTTTTACAGTATTATTTTTACACCTTTTTTATGCTATATAATTAAGCTTTCTACATAATATTTTTTTATAATGTTTTTATCTTTAAAAGCCCAATAAAAAATAAGTATTATAACATAAAAAAATTCATATAAAAAATTATGGTATCTTTTTTTTTAAAAAAAAAAGAGGGAAGCGGGACATCCCGGTCCCGACGGGACCGGGACAGGATCGGGACGGGATGGGACACGGGACAAAATCCCTGTCCCGTCCCGTCCCATGAACACCCCTAATTACCACACACATTCACGGAGGCAATTTTTTTATTCTTTTAGTTGAGAATTTTCTTACCCTTTTGATAGAATACCTTCAGACATTTTTTAAGTTGGGGATACTTATTTAGAAGAATTATAATGAGATTTTTAAGAAAATAATTACAAAATAAATATCAGAAATTATTATTTTTTATTTTAAGATTTATCATTATAAGCTACTTAAGTTGTTATTGAAATTTTTTAGTACTGATTTTTTTCTTTGAGAAATCATTATAATTCTCCCTACTTGTTCAAATATTTCCCCTCATTTTGTTTCTTTTTTTTCGTCAGTTGGTTTTTTATTTAATTTTTTATTAATTAATATAAATTAAACATGCATTTTTACTACATTATTATCATCTAAATTTATTTAAAGTTTATTTTTAAAATAATAACTTTAATTTTTGAATGCATATATTACTATATAAGTATATAACATTATTTTTATTTAATTATTACATTACCGGTTGTGTGAACCGTGACTCGTTAGTCTTTCTGGTTCAATATCCGGTCCGGCTTTTAAAACATTGCTTCCACTAATTACTAATGGCAATGGGAGCCACCGGCAAAAGCAGAAGAGGATCAAGGGCCGTCATATCCCTAAGAACATCGGAGCCGGAGGAAAGTTGGTTTTTCACATTAAGCCACTTTTGTCCAGTTGAAGACTGCCATGCCCCTCACACTGCCCATATGTAAACGGAAGTCAAGATTGAAGGATGCATCATCTTCTTCACGAAGATGTGGTCAAGAAGAAGGGATCATAAAAGATCAGTTTCGTGTTACAGCCGGCCCACGCGGTTGAGAGAAATTGAGGCATGTGCATGACCAAGAAGCTGCTAAATTAGAAGCAAGTTGGCAATTTAGCCGTGCCTGGTATGAGCAAAATGGGAGAGGAAGGAAATAAAATTTTTTAACAAGCTTGATTTAAAAAATTAAAAAATAGGATTATAAAATCTTAATAAATAAAATAATTTTTAATTTTTTTACATCCAACTTATTAATATTTCTCTCTCTCTGTTTTTTTTTTTTTAAATTTCCCTCGCACTAAATGTATCTGGAATTAGTCCACGTACCCTCACAAGGTTCAGTTTCCTAAGGCGCAAGGCTAAAACATTAAGGAGACCAATTCCAGGAACGGCCAGATTGTGCTTGCGTGTTGGGCTGGAACAGTGGAACTAATGCCATTGCCCGCCTCGCTTCCCACTATAGATGGAAAACTTCAAACTGTACTCTATGACCGAACACGTTTAATATTCTGAAATATTTTTTTAAAATATATTTAGTATCTTAACATATTTTATAATATATTTAATATTTAAAATATTTTTATACATATTCAACACTTTAAATTATATTTTAATGCATCTATTGTCTTAAAATATCTTTTTAGATGCGTTCAATATTGTAAATTATTTTTTGGTGCATTTAGTACCATAAATTGATAAATGTAAAATTGCTAAAAAAATTTAAAATGTTGAATTTATTATAAAATATTTTGAGATATTGAATGCATTTAAAAAATATTTCATGGTACTGGATGTATATACAACTCCACTCAATCCCAATCATCCAAATTAAATTCATTTATCATAACAATGAGCAACATGATGCCAACTTAATAATTTTTCCAAAGGGGTTTAATTGCCAACTATGAATCAAAGAATACTAAATACACAACTAAATAAAAATAAAAATAAAATCATTAATAATAATCACGATATTTAATTACAAAATCGTTAGTGTAAAGCTTAAAAGAGTATGCTTTCAGTACCAAACCATTATATATTTTTAACAAATTTGGAAAGAAAAAAAAACTATTTTTATTGCCTAATCTAGTTTAAGAATGGGACTCGTGTCACATGTTGGCGGCCGTCAGAGTCCATGGAAGACTTTTGTCACGACCCTTACGATGTTGACGACAAGAGTCTTTGTATATAGACACACGGACACTCACCATTGTTTTTTTGGGACCAGCACACACTTCGTTAACTACACGTCGGGATAAAAATTTAGTGGGGTCAAGGCGAATGCAACGAGCTCTTATCCAATACTCTCTGGGGTCTTTATCTTTACAGGAGCCTAACAATCAAATTACATAGTATGAAAAAATAGATAAAATTAATTGAAAACAATAAATATGGAAGAATCTTAATCAAACTTCCCCGCTTTGAGTTTTTTAATCCAAAGTTAGCTTCGTTTACAAACAAGTTGTGCATTTTTAGTTATACTCATATTATATATTTTTATTTGAAATTTTGAATAATTAATTTTGAAATTAAAATTATGTAATCTGTTTTTTCTTATTTTATTGAAATTAATATGGGTATAAATTTTAAAAAAATTGTTTGGTTGAAAATCTGATTTAATTTTTAATTAATATACATGTATTAAAGGACACTACTTACATCAAATTTCCTATATCTATTATGTTAAGCTTTCCATATTAAATACAAGAAATTTGACCTAAATATTTTTCTATATTAAAATGTGTGAATACTAAAATGGACATTACTTAGATCAATTAAGTTTATTACAACTATCATATCAAGTTTTTGGATTAATATGATTGAAAACCTTAACGCAATAACTACTGGACGCCTGACCTGACTGTTTTTCCGACAAACATTATCGTCCAAAAACGGGACCAAAAAAACCTCCGCCTTCCTAGCTCTTCTTTGAAACTTCCGCCCACAGCATTGTATTCCATTCACACCGTTGTAGTCCGTTCAAACCATAACTGCGGCAATCAGAACCATGAAACAAAGCATCGTAAATCTAAACCATGGACCAATAATAATTATGGACACCATGCATGTGAGAAATACGAATCGCAAAAGGCAAATCACAGTGATCGGAGAATGTTTCCTATATATATATATATATATATATATATATATGCACACACACACCTTATTAACTAACTAACTACACTTAGGCATATATCTATGTATAATTATCTTAGGCATGAATCTTACTTGACCCCTCGTGTCTATTTTTCTGATCTTTCTGGGAAAATACATAATACTTGCAACCAGCCTTTATTTTCTTTGTTTGCGGCGTGAACATTTCACAAATACAGGAATTTTAGTGGTGGTGGGGACGTCCACGCCTTTAGCTCATATCACTTTAGTCTTTGGCATCGCTCGCCTTAGTTTCCTACGTCTTCTTATAAATCATACGTAGTGTGGCACTCTCTCCCTCATCCTCAACATTGTCTTTAACATAGCTGATCCATGGCTGATCCAGTGAGGTTAGTTTTCTTTCTCTCTCAATTCTTATACTTATCACTCTTCATTTCTCTCATTTGCGTATCCCAACTCCATACTAGATTTCTTTTCACCACTAGATTCTAAATAATAATGGTGAGTTTGCTGGTCTTTCGCAGTTCAAAACCCTGCCATGCTATCTTTGCATTCTTAATTACAACCATAGGCATGGTGGTTCAAATGCACTTTGCACACTCATCTCCATCCGATAAATACTACGCAAACCTCTGGATTTTCATAGGATGCTTGTTCGTTTATGCCTTTTCATCTGCCTACTACGAGTCTAACGCCGCCATCCCAAATAACGATGCCCCATATTTCAAACTCTCATCTCACGTAGCTGCAGTCTCGGGAAGCATGGCTTGTGCTGCACTAATATCAATGATGGTTTCTAAACCTGTTATAGCACTCATCGTCGTTATCTACTTCATGTGGCTCCTCATATATTTTGCCCCAAACCTAGTGACCCAAACATGCAAGAAGATAGGTTCCTATGTCTTCGACATGTGCAAGGGAATTGAGCATAACCATGACCCAGGACCCAACATGGAACTTGGAGGGTAATAGGGGGGGGGGGAATCAAAGGCTTCGCAATCATCAGACAAGTTTATATGGAATAATGATATCGTGTGCTGGTTTTAGATCATTATTTAGGAATAGGTTTCTGCCTTGGTTCCTATGGAAGGCTTTCCTAGTCATATTTGGAGACGCTTGTACTAAGAAAAACCAATGCTTTATTGTTTATTTGTTCTGCAGTCATCTGTTTATTTAACAAAATGAAAGGGTTCTGTTGTGTACTTGTGTTGCTTTCATCGTGCTGAAGCACACCAGTTCGTTAAAGCCAAATAAAAGTAGGGAAAATTAATCTTTTGATCCCTATGGTTCTCATTTATTTGTAACTCAATTCTTGTACTTTGACTCATTGCAACTCAATTTCTATAGTTTTGACTTGGTCGTAACTCGATCCCTGAAGTTTGGCTCGCTACAACTTGGTTTCTATACTTGTAACCATTTTATAATTTAGTCATTCCTTTTATTAGATATATAATTGCATTTTTTAAAAACACAGGGACTAAATTATAAAATGAATAAAATTATAAAGATCAAGTTGTAGTCAATTAAATTTCAGGGGCTTAGTTACAACCGAGTCAAAATTATATGGATTGAGTTATATCGAGTCAAAATATAGGGACTGAGTTGCAAATATACCAAAACTATAAGAACTCAAAAATTAATTTTCCCATAAAAGTATGTCATGGAAAGAGTTGAAAATGCTGGTGGGAGGAAAGAAAGAAATAAAACATGGCGTTGAAGATGCAGGCAGATCGTTAGAACTTAAGTATGTTTTGAGTGCCACCTTATGGATCTCGGTCAATTAAATATTTGGAATAAGGTAATTAAATATTCTGAAAATATTCACAAAAGAGCACTTAGTATTTGAAAGTGTTTTTTCAGCTCTTATGTACCTTGAAAGCTTATTTTTATAGCAAAATACCCTCTAATTGTTATCCGCAGTTTAATTTGATCATTAAATAATAAGTTTAACTCGTGCTTATAACAGTTAAACTTAATTATAGATAACGGTTTGAAGCAGAAATACTATGAAATTAAACTTTCAAGGCATATAAAAAAAAATTTTGCGTACTAGTTGCTCCTTTATAAATACATTGAAATATTTAGACACTTTATCTCTAAATATTTTCTTGTAGTAGATTGTGCCAGATAGTACTTCTCTTAAAATAACACGTGTCCAGCTCGAATTCGGACTTTCTAAAATGATTCATAACATAAGAGTAATTTTGGAAAGCAATTAATTTACAATGACTTATATTGAAGACCAGAGATAATATATCAAAGGCATTTTTATCAATGGGCCGGGGATGATCATGAAAAGAATTATTATGTGGAAACCAACACAAAGTTGTTACAAATGACAAACCAAACAATCTTCTTAACATTTGTAAATTATATGCCTCATATATTTAGGACAATAAAATATAAAAACAATAATCAGAAAAATCTGATTAAGATCTTAAAAAAAATGCTTCAAATATGTTATCTTGAAATTAGTTCCAATGGAATTTTGAGTAACAACAATACTACTAATAATAATAAGAATATCGAAACAAAAGTAATAATACTGATAATTATGATTAATAAGGTAAGGTAAAGGAATTGATTTAAACTTTATAAATTCAAAAAAGGGTCTTATGCTGGTAATTTAAACCTAACTCATATTCTAAACCTCTGTCCTTTCCCTCGGGAAAATTTCAGACAAAAAAACCTTGAAATTATTATTTTTTAATTCACATACCTAAAAATTAGAAATGATAGAGAATAAAATAATAGATGATCTGGTATTTTGCAAATATAGTTAAATGATTAAAACGCCCTTATATTAGATTTGGAAAAAAAAAAAGATTGTCAGTACATTGCTTGTTATTGGTTGTTCAACACATGTCATTGCAAATTTACAATTTGTTAATAAATAACTTACAATTACCAGTATATTTTTTATCATTTACTATTTAATACTAGTTATTGTTAGTTCACAACTTATTAATAATTTTTTGATATGAGGATATTTTAGTTATTTAACTATATTTGTAAAATACTATTTCATGCACCACTTTCTTCCCTAAGATTTTGACTGTTAAAATAGAAAAATTACACATTGGGACCAGGTTTCAAAAGTTATTGTCAAAACCCATATTATTATTATCAAAACTCATACTAATGTTGTTATGGGTCTTTATTTGCAATTTTTCTATTTCAACAGTCCTTTTTTTTAATTATTTTCTCTTCTATTATTAGGGAATATCACTTTTTCTTTTTATTATTATTATTATCATCACTATTATTATGGAAATATCACTTTTTCACGACCGCAATGTTAATAGATTGTCAGTATATGTCATTATAAATTTAAATTAAAACCAACGTTGGTGAAACTTTAAGCAGGAGAATTTAATACATATTTATTTTGGGTTGTTTAGAGTAGCTTTAGGATAAGTTATAATGTTATAATGTTATTGTACTGTTTGTCTCCTCCCCATTAGATCATCATCTAGAATTAGGTTTCTTCAATCTATATGAAAAGCAAATTGTAGCTGTACACGAGTTTATTTATATGCAAAAAGCTTTCCTAATTGTACTTGGGAATGCTTGTATTTAGAACATCTGAGATCTTGCTCCTCTTTAGTTGCTTTCTATTGGATATATAATTTAGTGATGATTTCACATATGAACTCAGTCATTTACTTAGCTAACAAAATGAAAGGGACCTGCCCACGAGTTCTTAAAGCTAAAAAGCATATAGATGAACGATTATTATACTCTTTCTATCCTTAATATAGGACCTAATTATTGAGTTGATTTTAATTCTAAATATAAGACTTATTTCTCATATTTATCAATTTTTTCTAAATTATCCTTATGTACACTCCATCAACCATAATCAAGTAAAAGAGGAAGATGAGGTATTAAGAAAGATGATTATGGTATTTTAGGAAAAACGTGTCACATTTCTAATAGTTAACTAACTTTCCTAATTTCATTAATCTAATCAAATTAGTTAAATGGATTTTATATTAAAGATTGAAGGAGTGTTTTTTAAGACTAACATGTTCGGAATGTTATAGAAATTCTATAACATTCCTTTTTTTCGGGCGTAACTTTGCGGAGGAGTTAAGAGTGCTGGACAATCATTACACCCAAAAGTATGTTTCCTTTTTTTGGGCAATCAATACTTTATGCAATGAATTTTACCGGGTAGAGCTTTTCCCTTAAAATAATACATGTCCTTTCTCCTTGAAAACAGAGCCAAACAGAGCATGATCGAATGTCGTCATTTAGACCAACGGCAAAGGCGGAGGATAACTGAAGGTCGTCATATCATTGAGAAAACCAGATCCATTATCAGAGGATGATCGAGATTGTCATAAAAAAAACTGACTGTTTTTCTTGTTCTGCTTTTTATAAATTATTTAGTATTAGGAACAAAAATTCAATCTAATATAATTAGAGTGCATGTTACCGGAAGAACAGAAAATTAAGAAAACTAGATTACGAAACCCTGAAGTGTGTGTTAGTTGAGTTTGGATAGGAACGAAGAATGGTGAGCAGACAAGTAAATGTGGTTATTTTGTGGCAAAAAGAAGGGAAGGTAGCGGTGCCAAAAAAAGATCCTGGTACTTCATATCAAATGCCCAAAGAGCTTTGGAAGCGAATATGGACGTTGGTGGTCCCTCCCAAGATGCAACATTTCTTGCGGAGAGTCCCTAGTGGGGCAATAAACTAAAGTTGTCTTGTACCGAAGGAATTGTTCAAAAGATCCTATATGTCCTATTTGTGGACTTGAGAATGAAACGATTGAACATATGCTATTTTTTGTGGTCCCTGGACTAACAAATGCTGGGTTGGTTGCAGCTTGCGAATTTGGATAGAAAGGATACATATCAAAGGCGGTTCGAATGCACTTTCCCAACTCATCTCCTGCCGACAAACACTCTGCAAACGTGTTGATTTTCATCGTATGCTTGTTCTTTTAGGGCTTCTCATCTTCCTATTACAAGATTCAAGTATCCACAATGATACTACATCCGTTCTTTAATATAAAACCTAGTTAACTAATTTGAGTAGATTAAGAAAAATAGTTAAGTTAATTATTTGCAATAAAAAAGATATTGTTTTTCCCTCTAAATTATCCTTACTAATCAAGTGCATTAATTAGAACTTTTATTACTACAAGAACTATTTAAAAAATAAATAAATATAAGAGACAAAATGAATTGAGATCTTATATTTAGGACCAAAATAAAAATCAAAACTAGCTCTTATATTGAAAATAGGAGTAGTACTAGTTATTTCAAAATTTCATCTCACATTGCTGTAATATGAGGAAGCATGGTTTGTGTTGCACCAATATCAATGTTGGTTTCTAAACCTGTTTTAGTTCTCATCATCATTATCTACTTGATGTGGCTCCTCATATATTTTGCCCCGAACCCAGTAAACAAAATATGAAAGAAGTTAGGTTCATATGTGTCCCACATGTGCAAAGGAAGTATGCATAACTGTGGCCCAAGAGACAACTTGGAAGTTTAGACCACCTTCACTCACGTTGTGCAAGAGTTGCCATTAATGTTGGAAACTTACAAGGAAATAAGAAAAGGCATATGTTGGGCAATCTGGGGAACTTGTAATATTGTGCTGCCAATAACCTTAATTATAGAAGTCTAATAGTTTCTAAGCATTGCTCTAAGGAGAAGGTCACAGGTTTAATCCTATTTGCAATTTTAGGTCATTAGTATCTACCCGTGTAATTCAAAAAAAAAGAAAGTTATTGTACAGACTTATTTCCTCCTGTTAGATAATCATTTAGTTAAGGTTTTTTCGCGAAAGTTATAGCATTACACCAGTCTATTTACATCGAAGGCTTTCTTAAGTATATTTGGACATGCTTTTATTAACAACTCGTCTTCTATATATTGTTTGACTTGCATGGCACCCAATTAAGTTGAATATAACTTAACCATGATTTCATATATATGAACTCATCAGTCTTTTACTTATTTTAATTAGCAAAATGAAAGGTACGTTGAAACTAAAATTCACACATGAAGAAATATTATATTCAAAACTCAAACATTTGTGCGTTATAAGTTGAAGAAAATGCAGGCAAATAATTAACCAAAAACATGTTTTTTTTTTTTGGGGTGCAACCTGATCACATAAACATTTATGTAATGTGGATTGTACCGCTTAGTGCTTTTCTTAGAAGATAAAAATTGGGAGGAGAAAAAATTGAAGAAGATAAAATATTAACGACCTCTTCTTTGAATGAAAAAAACAAAAAAAAACAAAAAACAAAACAAGGAGGAAAGAGAATGAACAAATGTTACAATGACAATAATATCCTTATATCTTGGTTTATTAAATCTTTTGTCATCATTTATAAGAAAACTATACAAAAATAAATATTATCAAAATATTTTCAAGTAAAAACATGTTTTTCATAAAAAGCCTCTTCCATGCATATAATTTGGCTGGCGTAAAGCTATAATTTTCTTTTCACATGTTGAAGAAACCTATTTCTAGATGATGATCAAATAGGGAGAGATAAGTATATTATATCATTTTTTTTTAAAAATCAGACAGGTAGATACTAATGGCCTAAAATTAAAAGTGGGATTAAATCTATGACTTTTTACTTAGAGCAAAGCTTACATGCCATTAGACTATACAATTATTTTATAAAGTGATTAGCGGTATAACATTACAAGCTCTCAGTTTGCCCAACCTACGCTTTTTCTTATTTCCTTAGAGAAGTTCGATCATATAATGATCACTTACACAACTTGAGAATGATCTAAACTTCTAGGTTGTCTGTTGGGTCATGGTTAAGCTCAATTTCTTTGCACATGTCGTACACATATGAACCTATTTTCTTACATATTTCAGTTACTGTGTCTGGGGCTAAATATATGAAGAGCCACATTAAATAGATAATGATAATGAGTGCTAAAACAGGTATAGAAACCAACACTGATATTAATGCAACACAAGCCACACTCACTGAGGTTACAGCTATGTGAGATGAGAGTTTGAAATAAGTGGCATCGTCATTTGAGGTGGAGACGTGAGACTTGTATTAGGCGGATGAAGAAGCCATAAAAAAACAAGCATACCATAAAAATCCACAGGTTTGCACAGTTTGTCAGGAGGAGATGAGTAAGGGAAGTGCATTTGAACCGCCATGGCTATCATTGTAATCAAGAATACAAAGGTAGCTTGTCCAGGAATCAAACCCACGAGCCCAAAGGTTTGCTTTGAGACAAGAACATAGTGTTGTTGGCCTATCAGCAAATATTATAGGGATAGGAAATCAAAGTGGAAGAAGGCCAGTGATTCTAAAAGAACGTGGGGGGAGCAGATATAGAAATAGAATGACATAGAGGGATTGGAAGTGAAAGAAGCTTGTGATGCAATATGGAGTCGGTAGATGAGAGATGAAAAAGGAGAAAGCTAAGTATGTGATTCAGAGAGAGAAGGCGTATTAACCTCACTGGCTCAGCCATGCATGTTGGGAGAAAGAGGGAGGGAGAAGATATTTAGATTGATGGTAAAGAGAATAGCTAGGGATATATATAATGTTGAGATTTCAAGAGACTTAAACATGAGAGAAGCATTTGAAGAGACTTGAAAGTAGAGATCTAAAAGGGCACGAGACTTTTGATTTCCATTAGCATGCACCCAACTCGATGGAATACGTGGAAGAAAAGCAACGTCAAGAACCGCATGAGAGATTTAATAATGATTTGATATGTTTAATATTATTAACAAATTAATTTGCAAGTCTTCTTTATCTCGATTTTTAACCACTTCACTATAATTTATTTTGTTGGAAATAAGTCTTTAAGGTCTAATTCGTTATAAACATTAATTTATCTTTGAACGTAAAAATCATTACTTTTAATTTATAGAATTTCATAGGCTTCATGAAATTTCCTTTGTTTTATTTGATATCATTTTAACGCCTATGCATTCCTATAAATGGCATTTCATAAAGATTATAAATTAAAATTATCGTAACAAATTATTAGGATCCAATTAATTCAAAAAAAGTAAATTATAAGAATCTGATTCAAAATTGAAATAAATTATAAGGATTTATAAATTATTTTCCTTATTAAAAAAGTATGCATAATGGAAGACATCATCTCTTAGATATCCTAAGCTTGTGACGGAAAACCTAGTATATAATTTTTAAGACTAACCAATTCTTTGTTCTCCCTCCCTCTCCCAATTTAATCGTATAATTTGTCCGAATTTGAGTTCACCAAAGTCATCAGTCCCGCATCTCACAAGAGCCAATATTGGTGCAACTTTTTAAGTGAAAATATAACATTGAAAAAATAATAATCATTTTCCATGCAAAGACAGCATTTAAAACCTTTAATTATTTTTCATTGGGTAAACGCACAAATTTACCCCAGAAGCTTTTATTCAGAAATGCTAGATATCCAGAAGAGTTTTTAAGTGCATATTTATCCTGTATATTTAAAATTATAGCAATTTTTTAATTCTATCATTAAAAACTAATATTGATTATTACAATAGTGGTACTAATAATTAACATTTTTAATAATGAGAGACAATATTACTAGGATTTTAAATTTTTGAGACAATTCGCATATCTACCTTGTCATATGACCATATCTCTTTGATGTGATATCCTTTCATATCAATGTTATTTAATTTCACATCTAGAATCGTTCATGAAAGATTTTAAAGTCAGAGAAAAAAAGACCCTCATAAATTCACCATCATTCTTTCATTATTATTTATATTTTTAGCTTAATGTGCAAGAAGGAAATCAATTTTGCAACAATAAATAAATATTTTTATTTTTAAATTTAATTTTATTTATGATTTTATTGCAGAATGCCTCTATTTATTATTATTATTTTATTGCATTATTCATCGAAACGAAACTTTGTGTCTCAGTTTAAAATGTAGGGGATTAGTTCAAAAAATGGACAGAGGGAAGATCTAAGACTATTTAATTTTGTGGGATTATCGCAAGGTCAATTATCTCCCAGATGAAAGTAAAAAGAGGGGGGAAAAAAAAGAAGGTAAAAAACGGAGGTTGGGGTCCACTCAGCGGCTCCTTCCCTCAGGGTCCCAATATGGAGTCTGCCCTGCTAATCGAAATAGCAATAATGAAACTGTCGTCTCATAAAAGACAAAATATTGTAAAAAAAATCTCTTCAAACTTGATAATTACTCATAAGTCTCATAGGGATCTGATTGGAATAAAAAGAAAGATGAAAATACTATATTGTCCCTGTCAAAAAAAGATGATATATTTTAAACCCTTTTCCCTTTTTCGCCTGTTCCACCCTGCTCTCAAAATCGTGAGCTCAGTCCTCTCAAAATCATCCACTCATCAAAACCAACGTACCTCAAAGCCTTCATTATTGCCATTATCGTTGAAGATTGCCTAAGTTATTACCAACGTTGAAGCTATTCATTGTCAGAGCATCGTCGACGGCATCCCTCTGTTCATCCGTGTTGTTTGTTCATGGTAACGCATTCTTCCTCTTACTTTGCAAAGTTAAAATGTTCCACCTGACTTGTTCATTCAAGTTCGATTATATCTATCAGGCATGCATCATAAATATTAGATCCTCTTCTTTTTTTCTAAATTGATTAAAATAAAGTTTGAACATGGCTTCCAAAACCAGAGTTCACCTTTCAATTTTTGATTTAATAATCTCAGCTAGATTTCTGACCTTTGTCGGATCGAAGTATTCCAATTATTCTTTTTAATGATATTTATCCAGACAACTGTGGTTGGAGAAATAAAGGCATGCTGACTATTCTAGATGTCTCAATAGGGAGTACTAACGTTAAATTCGAATGACTTTGAATACATAATACTTGTGCACGAAATTATTTAGACTAACTCGAGTAAATTTTGAACTTTAAATAAAGACCAAGTAAGTTTTATATTGATTGAACCAGAACTTGAAATTTGTGACCGTTAAAGGGTTAATGTCCTGAAGCCTTTGAATTAAATCCTAATATACATAAACATTATAACAAGTGAAGTTTTGGTCTCGATTTTATTTTATTAAATTTTTGGATTTCTGACCCGTAACTATATCTCAAATGTGTGTTAATGATTAGCCAGTCATATCAAGAACAGAAAGTGGTATAGAGAATTTTTTTATAGAAGAGTCTTCAATTGCACATAATAAATCATCAGCATCTTTCTGTTGGACATATTCTAAGTCATTGAGACTCGCCACATTCATGCTTGATCTTTCCTTATGATTCTTTCTGAGACATCGTTCTGTTACTTGGAGCAACCATTGAAGTTGGCCTTCTTTGTTGGAGTTGATGATTTTAGTATTCACCAGCTCGACGTACTTCTTCCCTCCTAGAAGAGGCTTTGCTTGGAAAAACAAAAGAAATGAGAAGAAAATTAAAAAGGGGCGATGCAAATATGTAAAATTTTGGTGAGAAAGTAAAAAGAAAAAAAGAAAAAATCAAAATTCTCAAACCATATAATATGTTGAGTAAATCAGTCCATCTAAGTATGTTATGAAATATATATGTACTCCTCTAATCCTTAATATAAAACCTAATTGTTGAGTTGATTTTGATCCTAAAATATAAGACCTGTTTCTTATATTTATTAATTTTTTCTAAATTATCTTTATGACTACTCTCTCAACTGTAAGCAAGTAGAAGAGAGAGAGAGGATATTAAGCAAGATAATTATGGTGTTTTAGAAAAAAATATGTCATATTTCTTATAATTAACTAATTTATCTAACTTTCTTAATCTAACCAAATTAGTTAAATAGATCTTATATTAAGGATTAGAGGAGTATTATATTGATACTTAGTTTCTTTTACAGGATGATATTAACAATACTACTGGGGAGTAAAATAGCAGAGTTATCTGAATATGCAACACTAGTGTTTAATTTTGAGAAGGGGAAACTATAGGCTTAGATAGATATATGCTCCTTTGGCATGGTTCTTTTAGAACTGATCACTGGCGGGAGAGCTATAAACACATACTCCTCTGTCCTATTTCCCTATGATAATTGCTTGGAATGCGACTCTTCCCCCCCTGTAACACCCCGAATTTTCTGACTCAGGATGAGCAGAAAAGAGAGAAATTCATTAAAATTATTTATTTGCAAAATAAAGTAGGGAAAATTATGGAATATTGATTTTTAAGATTTAGAGACATATTGGAAAAGGTATTTCCCAAAAATGGCTTAAATAATTTTAATAGATAATTTTAAGAGAAAAATGGTTTATTTTCTCTGAAAATTATGGAAAAATACTTAGAGGTTTCTAATTAACTAGAAAATTTTAGGGAAATTATCTTATGATGTAGAGAATTTATTTGAGGCATAAAATCCTTAAAATGGGTTAAGGATTAATTTCTGGATTTAAGGGCTATTTTCTTCCACAATTCAAGAAAAAATAGGTAGGAGATTATTTTTGACCCGAACTTTTTATGGACATTATTTCATGGGTCAAAGAAGCTAATGGATAAGGAAAATCCATATGAAATACTATGGATTAATTTTTGGATTCACAAATTCAGGAAATTATGTGGAAGGGGGAATAAGAAATAAGGAATAATTAAAGGCAAAATGGTCCATTGTCTCATGTGCACAGCCCGCACGTGTTGCTCCACCCTTATAACCATCAGAATTCATGTTCTTCCCCATTTCATTTCCGCGACGTTGAGAGAGCACGAGAGAGACAGAGACGCGACGGAGGAGGGCGAAGGCAAGAGTTGTGATCGGAGGTGTTTGAGTTACATGCAAACTGATCAGACTGTCAAGGTGAACCTCCTGATCAATCTTCCGTCTTTTTCTTTTCTGTTTTCAGTGTATTCTAGCTGTAATGGAGGAGAGAGAGAGAGTTGGGGTAGTGAGAGGAAGTGAAGAAACAAAGAGGAGGACCGATGGGTTCGTGTCCTATAGCTAGATTGAGGTGTTTGATGCTGGTTTTTGAGCTCGCATGTTGCTTTTGTCTCTGTTTCCTGAATTCCCGAACAGGGATGGGGTATGGTCGCTGGTTTGAGATGAGAATGGATTGATTATTGTGGAGTATGGTTAATGGCTTGCATGTGAATTCCTTGCTCTGTTTTGTGTCGGCTGAAAGCAGGGGTTGAGTCGCTGGTTTAGGATGATAATGAGTTGTAGTTAAAGTCTATGTCATATGCGAACAGGATTTGCTGTTGCATGTAGGTTTTTGTCGATGCATGTTGTTGAAAACCTCTGTTCTGGTTCGGCCGAAACAGAGAACAATATTTCTTGGTCTGTGTTGTATTGATGTTGGGTTGGTTTTGGTTGAAAAAGGAAGCTTAAGATGTATAGGAGTAAGAATTCCCACTGCATGTGGTTTTTGGTTTCGGCATGTTGAAGTCCGATGGATCTGAGTTCCAATCTGAGATTTTTTTTTTACAAATAGGATTTGTGTCTTCTTATCTTGCTAAGTTGGCGTCGGGTTTCACAGCAAAGAAGTAGTGAACACAGCTGTATAAATTTTCTAGATTGCATGTGCTGTTTGCTCTAGTTTGTAGGTACCGAAACAGGGGCTGTTATCTTCTTGAAGCTGCTGTTTTAGTTTTGGGATAATTGAGAGAAATGGAACTCTTAAATACCAGAGTAACCAAGCTGTACATATAGATGTATATACACACACGGATACTACGGCTGTTCGGAATGAGGTTTTAGAAGGTGTGTGTGTATAAATATATATATATATATATATATATTTATATGAATTCAATTGTAAGGAAATTAAGGAGAATAACGAGATGTTCAAATAATATAAGATAAATAAATATAAATATATATTTTAGCTGTTGCTGTATAAAGAGTGGGTCTTCTTTTAGATGAATAAAAGTGGGTCCAAGGATTCATAGATGATGGTTTAAATGTGCTTGAGCTAGGAATTAATTTGATGCTGTTGTTTTATGTTTCTTGATGCCCAGAAATTGTTTTAGAATGTTAAACGAGGAGTTGAATAGAAATATTTTTCAGATTTGAGGTTAAAGTTACTCAAGAAACGAGAAGGAAATCTGTATTCTTAAGGTGTTGCAAGATGTCTTGAAGTTAGGAATAATTTCTAGATTATGAAAGGCAGAGGAGTTGATTTAAATTTTATTGTTGAAATGTGCTTGAGGTTACCAACCAGTGGATAGGAATTTTAAATAATTAGAGGATAGGTTGGCAAGGATTAAAGTTGTATAAGAGGATTATGATGCTATGGGAGAATATATGCAATGTGTATGTGATTGAGCTATGAGTAGATAGGGATTGTAAGCGGAATTGTGGACATTGTAATATATATACACATATATATTTATATATCTTTAGTTTTTCCATAATGACCAACCACTTAATAAAAGTGGAGCCTGATTTGGAAAAGGGGATACGATGTTATCCTTAATTATAATAAATAGAAATAGTGCTTTTGACCAAGATGACCAGTTACTGGGTAAAGTAATTGTTTGGGTTGAGATAAGGAAGGAAACTCTCCAAAGAGAAAAGTTTAAATAGGAAAAATTGTCCAGGATGACCAACTATTAAGTAAGGGTAGAGATTGAAAGAGATTGGGATTTAAAGAGAGTTATTTAATTTATAAATTATGTTGGATCAAGCATTAACCTACCCTTACTAATATGATAGGTTTTTATATCTGCTCAAGCCCACCAAGAAGTAGAAAGAAAGGAGAACGGTAAGGTTTGATTTGGAGGGATGCGGACCAGGTAGTAGTTCTTTCCTCCCTTACACTTGTGTATGATTGCTGCATGTCTGTTTGTGCCATATTGCTATTCAAAAAGCATGTGAACATGTAATCCTTAATTCCTTGCATGGATTATTTAGCCGTGATCACGTGTAGCTGATAGACATGGGGCAGTGATTGCCAATTATTTGCGCTTTACTTATTCAGCTTGTCTAACCGACATGGGGCATTGATGCCAATTATATGCGCGGCAGTGATTGCCTATTATTTGCGCATTATTTATTCAGCTTGTCTAACCGACATGGGGCATTGATGCCAATTATATGCGCGGCAGTGATTGCCTATTATTTGCGCATTATTTATTCAGCTTGTCTATCTGTCATAGCGCATAAATGCTTAATTGCATTAGCTTGCAAGGTTCTGTTCCATATGGCTTGTTTTGCATGTTTTATGTGATCTGCACATTTGTTTGATGGAAATTACTACTACGGGGATTCTTCGGAATCTCACCCCCCAATTCATGATGAACAGCGAAGGCTGGTAACTCGAAGGATAAGGAGGATGTTTAAGAAGAAGGTGAGCTGATTGAAGAGTAGAGATACTTGTTATAATTCTGTAAATTGTATAGCAAATGTTTGGACAAGTAACTTGACTTGCTATATGTAAATATTATTTTGTATCCCGCATAATGAGGAGAGCACTGCCGGGTGCAAGCATGTACTATTAACCAAGATGGTTACTATATTTCCAACATAATAGAGATTGCACAGAATGAAATCATTTTAGGTGATAATAGATTAAGTTGAAAGCAGGGTTGATATTGGATCACTCATCAGTTATCTGAAGCTTTGAAATATTTGATCAACGGATTTTAAGTTAAAGAAAAAAAAAATCCCTGTCTTTTCCCAGGACGGAAACCTGGCGTTAGTGATTCACAGGCGTTAAAAATGGTCCTATTAGTATATATAAAAGTGAGGTGTTACACCCCCCTAATAGGAACTATTGTTTTTCATGTAGGGTTTGCTTTGGGAAGATTTTTATTTATGCATCTGTAATTTTTGTTAAAACTTCTGAGGTGCCCAAATATTTTTAGTTTTGAAAGGGCTCAACCGTGTCACCAGACAAAGCTTACGCTTGTAAGTATGGTGTTTTATTGGTTTTTATATGTCAAGACTCAAGATGTGAATTTTGTTATGTCAATGAAGATTAGAATAGTGAGTTTAGCGTCTACTGAACCAAAGTATCTCAAATTGTGTTTATACTACATACACTACAAAAAAATTGACTTTCAGCGGCGACAAAAATCGCCGCCGAAAGTTTTTTGCAGCGACAAGTTGCCGCTAAAAAGTCGTTGCCGTAGCAGCCGTGGCTGAAAACTTTTAGTGGCGACTAAAAAGGTCGCCGCTAAAAGATACTTTCAGCGGCGACTTTTAGAAGTTTCGGCGGCGACAAATGTCACCGCCGAAAGTGTTTTCTGCGGCGACTTTTTTGTCGCCGCTGAAAGTAATGCCTAAGAAGAATTGCCTTTACCAATGCCACGTCATCACCGCCGGTGCCACGTCAGCACCGTCGACCTCCACGTCATCACCGCTGACCTCCACGTCATCACTAGCCACCTCCACGTCATTGCCACATCACTCCTCCTTGCCACGTCATCGTCTATATATTTTCACCTTAAATGTGTCTTCTTCCAGGTTCGAACTCGTGACCGCCTCCTTTCGTGTCCAACCTTCTTGCCGCTGAGCCAGATTGAATTTGTTTATTAATATTGTAAAATAAAATATATATTATTATATTATACTTTCAGCAGCGACAAAAAAAGTCGCCGCTGAAAGTCCACTTTCGGCGGCGACACTTTTGTCGCCACTAAAAGTCTTGGTTTCAATGGCGAACTTTCAGCGGAGACTAAAAAAGTCGCCGCTGAAAGTCCACTTTCGGCGGCGACAATAAAGGTCGCCGCTGAAGGTCCACTTTCAGCGGCAACAAAAATGTCGCTGCTGAAAGTCTTGGTTTCAATAGCGAACTTTCAGCGGCGACTAAAAAAGTCGCCGCCGAAAGTCCACTTTCAGCGGCGACACTTTTGTCGTCGCTGAAAGTCTTGGTTTCAATGGCGAACTTTCAGCGGTGACAAAAAAAGTCGCCGCTGAAAGTCCACTTTCAGCGGCGACATTTTCGTCGCCGCCGAAAGTCTTAGTTTCAGCGGCGACTTTTTTTGTCGCCGCCGAAAGTCGTCGCCTAAAGTCTGTTTTTTTTGTAGTGATAGTATTCCATATCTTTTTCTCTCGTGCAGGAGGCCCACCATAGTAAAGTAGAGGAAATTCTTACAATTGAGATCAAGTCAAGTTAGAAGAAAGGGAAATGAATTGTGAGGGTTGAGTTTGAATTTGTCTTTTCAAATGAAAAACAAGTTTAAAAGGATCGGCTCTGTAAGGGCGTTGAGGGCTTTAGGGTTTAAGATTCATCCTACATTTAAGATTCTATTTTTATCCACCTAAATCGTTAGTTGGCTATTAAGTTTTGACTTTAATTTTTTTTGGACCCAAATGCTTCTTATTAACTTAATAATTATTTAGATATTTATATTTTTCAAAATTTTTTTTATAAAGTTAAAAAATGATTCTCATGCATATATTTTTAAAATTTCTAATATATTATAAAATTTATTAATTTTCATTTAAATCATAAAATTCTATAATTATAATTTTTTAATCACATTCATTAAAAATTATTTCCTTTGATTTTCTTCTGAATTGTAAAAACATAGTTCAAATACATAGTTTTTGTTTATCATATAATTTACATGATATAAAATCGAAATATTTATAAATTATTTAAATTTATAATTTTAAAAAATTTAAATGCATCTTTGTTTCAGAAATTTATAAACATATTTAGTTAAGTATATACATTTATTTCAAAATAGTTAAATTTTTAAATAAAGTCTTTTATGTTTACCTTAACTGAATAAAATTCATGTAATTATAAAAATATAATTTAATAATTTATTAGAATGTGAGGTAAAATAGTAAATAAAATTTATTTTAATATAAATTTCATTTTTAAAAAAAATAATATTTTTAGAATTTTTTTAGAATATTTCTGACCATGTTAACTGATTGAACTAAACTGTATGTTTTTAAAATAGAGGGAATGTCTATATGTAATTGATACAAACTATAAGGACAGTCACAATATTTTACTCAATATTTTAGGGTATTATTTGGACTAAAACTTAATTAATTTGGGACACTGAATGCTACTAAAAAATATTTCAGAGTATTATATCCATAAAAAAATTAGTGTTAGATATTGAGTGCTACTGGAAAAAAAAATTTTAAGTATCAAATGAGCTAAAAATTAATTAATTTAGAATACTGAGTAATAATGAGAGGAAATAAGGCTCTTAATATATATGCCACATTGTTATGCTATTAAAAATTAAAAATAAATCTGATCAATGTTATACAATTAATGAATACTTTTTAACTTTTTTTAAATATTTTTGGAGTGGAACACCTAATTTTTAGACCTACTTATTTTAATCGTAGAATTTATTGGGAGTAGTAAACTGAGCAAGATAGCACCACAAAAGGCGGCAAAACTCTGTTACCAACAATTTTAATTAAAAATTAAAAAAATCTAATTAAAATACTTGATATAGTTTTGTCACCTTTTTATAGCTCTGTTTGACTCAATTTATATCAAACTAGCTTATGCTCCCCGTACGTTGCACGGGAAGCATTTATTTCAAATCTAATACTCAAGTATATCAAATAGTAAAAGTATCAAATATTAAAAATTAGAGGAAATATAATAAAAATTAGAAAGAGAGTATATATTTAAGGAGAGAGGGAATAAATCAAAGTTTCCTTAATATCCTCTGACCCTTTTTCAAGTTCAAACGCAGCCATGACTTGGTGTTATTTTCCCTCTCATCCTTCTTTTAATTTGGAACTTTGACTAAATCCATGCCTTCTCTTTTATCTTTATTTCACACTCCCATATCACCCATGTGATTCCCATGTGATGCACAAGAAGCTTTTAAATATGAAATTATCTTATCTTAATTTTCTATTGATTTTTTTTGCCAGAACTTAATTTATTAGTAACAACTTATTATTGTTTGTAGCCAATTAATAATACTAATAATTGTTGGCAAAAAAGAAAATAAAAAATCATGGAATGTTTTCACATTTAAATGTAAATCTCAATGAAATTATAGTTGTAGGTCCGAAAATGCTCAGCCTATTATGTTAAAATTTAGTACAGATATATTTATTATATTTTGAACTAAAAGTTATATTCGAAATATAAACTCTAACCAAATATATTTAACTACCGATTACATTAATCATACTGTTTAGGTGATCACTATACTAATCTATCACACAACTTTAATTCCTTTCTAATTTTCTTGGCACAACATGCTTGCACTTAAAGTTTTTCAGTGATTTGCTCAAGATAATTGGGATTTATCACGTTCAAATAATAGAGTAACATAATTACTTGAAAATAGGCAAAACTGTACAGTAATATTTGGAGCAATAACTATGACAAGTTAATAAGTATCCATTTCCTCTTAAATGGATAGCAAACATGATAAAAAGAAAAAGATGACTTTCTTTTCATTGACCTAAAAAGAAGAAACATAAACTGCTGTCAGTTTGCAGTGTCATCAACTTTTTTCCTGTTTTATATGCTTAATGTTACAGCCAGAATGCCTCCATATGTGCACTGCTCTAGTCCTGCGACCTTTTATGGGCATCTTCAATTGAAGAATGCGTCTTTTAACAAGAGAGACAAGTTATACTCGATATCTACAGACCCCAAAAACATGATTTTATTAATAGGCAGTCCAACCTTTGAAGATGTGTTATTCCTATTTAGAATATTATATGACACCTACATAAAGAACTTTTGACACTGCCAACTAACTTTTCATGAGTCATTGAATAAGACACATCATTTACTCAAGTTAGCCATGTTGCTTTTCCTATGGAAAAGTTTGAGCATGATTCTTTGACAACTATTAATCTATGGTTATAAACATTTACATCAGTGAGCGAGCATGAGGAAGAACATCAAGGCCCACAATATGGAACCAGTTTCAATGCTCATCATTTTGATGAGTGAAGTTAACTTGCCCTTAATTTGTCGTTTTGGGGTTACTCCAAAAATTAACCGAATTAATGTAATATAGTGCACAATCCGGGTCGTATTCACTTTGGGGAGCCAAAAATGAAATTAAACCCTAGTAAATAAATGCAAGTAACCTAAATTATAAAAAGGATTTTTGATTTGAGAATTTCTAATTAAACACTATGAATTAAATTGAAATTAAAATACTTTTTTTTTTGTTTTTATGTAAAAATGATTAAAATGAGTGAAGAATAAAGAAATGAAAATGAGACACACAAATAACAATGATAATAATCAATCCTCCAATTCAACAATGTAGGCAATCATCACTCTAAAAGATGTGGGAGTTAAAAACAATGAATTAAGAGTTATAATTAAGCTTTTAATCCAACAACCGAGCCACCTCGAGTTGCCATAAAATATTTTCCTAAAATCCCAACTTACTAACTACAACCAGAATAGTAAAATAGGATTAAGGATGCTAAAAACCAATGCTTAATTAGAACTCTTAAATCCAAAATAACAGAACTAAAGCTAGCAAGAGACAATATGATCTAAAATTCTAAGCCACCTTAGAAAATCACAATATGTTAATTCCAAAATAAATATAAATGTCATAACCACAATATTATAATTGAGATCAAAACTATAAACAGCCCCATGTCAAATACTAAGCAATAATTCAGTCACAATAATCTCCAAATATAATCAGATTAAGCAATACAATTATCCCAACAATCAAAAAAACTATCCTAAGACCTAGGAATTGTTAAACAATTATTGAGTAAGAAATTAAAGCAACTAGAACTCCCCTTAAAGATCCAAGCTCCTACCATTATTGTTGAATTGGAGAATCAAGAATTAGCCACGGTTTGCCATCAAATTCGCTGCCGCCAGCAATTCTCTATTGCAAGCTTCCATGGAGGAGATGACGGAACAGTGGTCCTCACTGGTTCTGTGGGCCGGCAAGGAGAAGACGGTGGTGATGGTGGTGAACGGAGCCGCTCGCTCCTCTGGTGTCTCTGCTCTCGCCCAGCTCTGTTCTCCGCTTCGCGTCTTGCTCTGTTTTTCCAGGTTCCCCGCGCCGTCTAGCTTGCCTGGTTTTGTTGTGCCCAGGAGAAGAAGAAGCCACCGATGATGATGGACTGGACCGATGGAAGGACCTCTCTCTTCTCTCGCCGCCTCCAGCTCGTGTTCCGTCTCTGCGTGTGTGCATGCCGCCTCCTCTCGCTTGCGTCTCCGTCTCTGTTCGTCCAGGTCCCCCGATGATGAATGTAATATTAGATATTAGGGGTGGAGCAAAACGCAGCGTTTTGCTCCCCTTTTATTAATTTATTTTTTTTCTTTTTTATTTTTCTTTTTATTTTTAAATTTTTAAATTTTTATTTTCTTAATCTTTCAAAAACCTGCAAGCAAAAATTCAAAGATAAGGTAGCATTAATTGTCCTCAAAAATCAATTAGTCACAATTAAACCGAAATATGACAATTTTGCCCCTATAAAAAATAATTCAAAATAAAATAAAATAAATCAATTAAGGCAAAAAGAGACCAATTAAGCTGACAAAACTCATATAAAAGATACCAAAATATATAAAAATAATTGAGTTTGTCAATGAGCACCACAAGCTCATTAGATCTAGATCATCCATATCTCATTTGGATGGTCCAGAATTGATTTATTTTTTATATTTATTTAATTAAAGTAATAATTTTAATAGGTATGAAATCTAAAATAGAGTTAATATCTTAACTGTCATTCTATAAAAAAAAATTTTATTTAAAAATAATTAATTAAAATTTTAAATCTAAACTGTTCAAATCAGATATAGACGATATAGATTTGATAAGCTTATGGTGCTCATCACGGTGAGGAGTACTGAAACTGGTTTCCCCACTATATATGCTGCTATATGCACAGGGAAGGATAGAAAATCATAATAAATGTAATGAAGAACCAAAGAGTGTGAAACTCTTTCAGGAAACAAATGGAAATTAGAATTGAGAGAAAGTTACGTGCTAAACAATTTGAAACCAAAAAAAAAAAAAGATAGGTGAAGTGCTTGGAAAGGATAAAGTTGTTTCTCATGTGCTTTTATAACTTGCCTCTAGTCAAAATACTTAAGTATTATCTACAAATTTCAAATATTAAGTGAATCGATTCCCATGATTAAACTAATAGGACTATATTCAACCAAAGGTGTTATACTATTATGTAAAACATAGAAGCAGGAAAATCCATTGAAAAAGAAATAGAATCAAGAATTGAAACAAATTTACATGCCTAACTATTTGACTTCAAGTGATAAGACTCCGACAAAATCAATAGGTAACCCCCAAATTCATATAGTATAACAGGGTAGATAGGTTTTGAAAACACGTAGTTTGTTTGGCTTTTTTTAATATTGATATATTGTTAACATAAAGAAAGGACCTGTCAGTTCACACAAAAAAGAAAAAAAGAAAAAGAAAAAGCAAAGAAAGGACCTGTCGTTTTGATGGCATTAGAACTCTGCATAGCAAAAGTTCAACGCACCGCAGAAAGCAAATATTGTCTACAAACTGCACATGCATACTTTTAAGATATACCCTTTTTTTGAGATGACTCCTATGCCAATCTTTCAATTTTTTGTGCAGAAAAATAATTGCCTTTTATCAGCCACAGAAAATGCTGACAAAAAAAAGGATAAAATCATTAGTGAGCTTAATTGTAAGAAGACTGGTCATTTGAAGGAATCCATACGCTACAATGAAAGCAAGACCGAAATGTGACTTTATTTGGCATGTTTGCTTTTTGAGACATTCTCGGTCATTTAACATCATCAAGAAATAAACACAGCAGAGGTAAAATGCTTGTATCTTGAGGTTCAGATCTCCTTTTTCAGGAAAGTCAGTGTGGTCCAGCTAGGGGATGATGACTTGCAACATAGTAAAGAAAAAACTATTACCATTATCTATGCTTCCAAAATCTCTCTACTTATTCAAATGACTAATGACCAATAACAAATATTACAATGACTCCATCTCTCTGACCAGTGATCAATATTAGCTCAGCTACGCTCTCTCTATATCTCTTTTTTTTAGGCAATCCACTTAGTGAATATTGTTAGTTGAAATGGCCATACAATAGCTACTAAAAAGCCAGCAACCTCGTGGCAGTATTGACAGTATACTACTAAACAAAGTTGCAGTTAATATACATGTTTAGAGCGGAATATCCTACAGCAGTGGGTTAATCGCCATTAAGCTTTTACCATTTTCATGAAACACCAAAAGACCATGTGGGGGAAAAAAAAGCAAAAACAAATATCTAGAAAGAATCATTATACTTTGGTAGAAAAGAAAATTCAATCTATGATATTCAATAATTAGACATATACGCAATAACAGTCAGAAATGATTTTGCTGTGTGTAAAAAATTTAAAGTAATGTGATAGATTACATGGAAATATGTAATTCTCCTTCGCCCCACAGAAAATTACAGACAATTTCATGAAAATTAATGAAAATATCGAACTCCAAAGTGTTGTCTGGTGGCCTTCTTTGTTTAATACAAAAAAACGTGTTTCAAGTTAATATGGGTTGAGTCCTGTATGATTATATACATTGACGTCCATAGAATTATATAATAACATAGCAATATACATAAAATTCGTTAGATGGCAAGAGCAAGTCTGGGCATGAACATTTAAATTATTATGATTTTAAGCATGGGTAAGACAACTTGAATAAAAATACGCCCTAAAGAATAAGAACCATTAGACATTAGCTTTTTTTCTACCATTGATTAACATCAGCTTGAAGAAAAAAGGCTTAACTGACACATAAAAGTTGTATGACAGAACAATAAACATTAAAGAAGCAAAGTCGTAAGCATCACGGGTTCAGTCTTCTTTAAATCCATGGTTCAATCCGCCTCCGGTTTAAATTTTTACATGATGCTAAATACATTTTCTTATGAAACTCCTGAAGCACAGTATAATTTTTTCTGAATGGTATCCTATAATGACCTTAGATAGCTCCCATGGCACCACATAGCATCCATACTTAAAAACAGTATTCTATTGCATTAATCCTTAAAAATCGTTGTGTTATCCTATTGCCAATAATTATTTATGCAAGATTTAAGTGGATGATCAGGCAGTGTGCCTTCGGAGTGATTTAATCATTTTGTTTTATTAGTATGTGTTGAGAATAGAAGTCTGTAATTTAGGTTGTTAGGAATAAATAATTTTGTACTTAGAATTTAGGATTATGTTTGGACTTAATTATTTGTCTTGGGCCTTATTTCTTGTAAGGCCCAGTTCGTATAGGATAAATAGGGGGTTTGATGTAATACATTGTGAGAGAATAATCTGAATAATAATATAGTGTTATTCAGGAATTCCTAGGCCCACGTTTTACATGGTACCAGAGCATCAGGTTCGACGGAGGCGCCTGGCCCAATTCGTTTAGGGTTCTCCACGGAAGTTTGATTCGAGAATCAAGATTGTCTTCCACTCTCACACGAGAAACCCATCCACGACGCTGCGTTTCGCAACCACAATGGCAGACAAGAAGATGTCCTCTGATGATATCTCCGCAGCGAGCCTCTCCTTCAATCACCCCCTGTACCTACATCCATCAGATACTCAGGGAGCCACAATTATTCAACAAATTCTCATCGGAACTAAGAATTATACAGTTTGGAGTAGAGGAATGATGATCGCGTTGAGAGGGAAGTAGAAACTGGGTTTCATCGATGGAACGTGTACGAAAGAATCGCAAGAACCACACCTCCATGATCAATGGGAAAGGTGTAATGCAGTGGTTCTTTCATGGATTTTAAACTCCATTTCGAAGGAATTGGCGAGTGGTATGGTGTATTTTCAAGAAGCACAAGAGGCGTGGATCGATCTTAAAGAAAGGTTCGATAAAGTCACCGGCTCGAGAATT
Organism: Neltuma alba; assembly: GCF_004799145.2. Taxonomy (NCBI): domain Eukaryota; kingdom Viridiplantae; phylum Streptophyta; class Magnoliopsida; order Fabales; family Fabaceae; genus Neltuma; species Neltuma alba. Next base: position 81,721 of record NW_021632989.1, read on the forward strand.
TTCAGCATTCACGGAGAAATTCATTCCCTTCGTCAAGGCGCATTGTCTGTTTCGGGGTATTATACTCGCCTTAAGCAACTCTGGGAAGAGCAGGCGGTGTTAATTTCTGTACCGACCTGCAAGTGCGAGACCTCGAAGGCATACACCCAGATGATCTAGCAACAAAGATGTTGCAATTTCTCATGGGACTGAATGAGTTGTTCAGTCCGACACGCGGTCAGATCCTCCTCATGACTCCTCTCCCCTCTGTTAACCAAGCGTACGCGATGATCCTTGAAGATGAATCACAAAGGCACATTGCTAATTCCACTACGATGCAACCGATTGAAGGAGTGGCAATGCTCGGAAAGGGGAGAGGTCGCGGCCGAGGGCGTGGCAGAGGATCTTCACCAGTGGAATGCTCCCACTGTCGCAAGAAGGGACACAGCAAGGACAATTGTTTCCAATTGGTGGGGTACCCTGCGGAATTCAAGGGAAACAGAAGTAAAAGCAACCAAGAAGTAAGTGTAAATCAAACCGAGGTCGAGGTAGGACAACAACCTGAGACAATAACACACTCTGTGAACACGGTATCTCTGAGCTTCACATTGGAGCAGTACGAGAAACTACTTGAGCTACTCAGGAAGGAGTCTGAATCTGGGATAGTTCATGCACTTATCGGTACAGGTTTGACAACTTCTGTTTTATATAAGAATGCTCATACTCATTGGGTTATTGATTCTGGTGCGACTACTCATATGGTGGGAGATTTATCACTGTTAAATAGCTATAAGGAATATATAGGACCCATAAAATCTATTAAGATACCTAATGGACAGCGTGTTCCTATGACTCATGTAGGAAAAGTTAAATTTTCGAATGGTATTGAGTTATTAGAAGTTTTATATGCTCCTGAGCTGAAATTTAATCTCATATCTGTCTCTAGACTAACTAGGGAAGCATGTTGTATGGCTGCATTTTTTTCTTGATTATTGCATTATACAGGCCCTTCAGGGTGGCAGAATGATGGGGACTGGTAAAGTTGCGGAAGGATTGTACCTGTTGAAACTGAATGAGGATCATGAGCATGTGAATTTTGTTGATAAACATAAGAAAGTTCATTTCGATTCAGATTATATTTGGTTGTTGCATCATAGACTTGGGCATGCCCCTATCTCTATTATGAGACATTTACATGTTGTAAAGGACAAGGATATTGCTATGAATAAAATTTGTGAGATTTGCATACAAGCTAAATAGACTAGAATTCCCTTTTCCCCCAATTTTATTAAGACAAATAGTTGCTTTCAATTAACTCATATGGATGTGTGGGGACCTTATAGAACACCCACACATTCAGGGCATCAGTATTTCCTTATTGTAGTTGATGATTTTTTTTTAGAGCAACATGGATATTTTTGATGAAACATAAGACAGAAACCGTCATGCATATAAAGAACTTTGTTGCTCATGTTTCTACTCATTTTTCTGTTTTTGTTAAGAGAATCCGAAGTGACAATGGCACTGAATTTATTAATAATGATTTGAAATGCTTTCTTAGAGAAAAAGGGATTGTGCATGAAACTTCTTGTCCATATACCCCTGAACAGAATGGAATAGTAGAAAGGAAACATAGGACCCTGATACAGGTTGCTAGAGGTTTGATAATTCAATCTGGGGTGCCGATTAATTATTGGGGAGAATGTGTTAAAATGGCTTGTTTCCTTGTCAACAGATTACCTTCTAAAATTCTGAAATTTCAGACTCCTTATGAAATTGTGTATGGAAAAATTGCTGATTATACCAATCTGAGAGCTTTTGGTTGTTTAGCCTATGCTATTGATTTAGTTAATGTGGATAAATTTAAGCCCAGATCTTTACCTTGTGTCTTCTTGGGATATCCCAATAATCAAAAGGGTTTTGTGTTGCTTAATTTACACAATAGAGATATTTTTGTAGGTAGGCATGTTAACTTCATAGAAAACAAGTTTCCTTTCAAAGATGCCATGAGTATGAACCAAGGGGGAGTAAGTAAGTATTTTAGGGAAATGTTCATGTTTGATCCTAAGGATACTCCAATAACATTAGAAATTAACAAAGGGAATGACTCTAAAACTGAATATAATCAACAAAGAAATAATGATGTATGTGTAGAGGACAATACAAGTCCTTCTGTTGAGTCACAGAGCCAGAATCATGCTGCACAGCCTTCCACTAGACCAACCAAGGACAAACGACCACCAATCTGGGCACAAGATTACATTTGCAATTTGGTGAGCACTCGACCGAATAACAATCAGATAGGAAAAGGTAACTGTAGATACCCTATAGAGAAATATATGTCTTATGAAAATATTTCTTCCTCTTACTTGTGCTTCTTATGTTCTATTGACTCTATTAGTGAACCACAATCATATAAAGAGGCAGTAAAGGATATTAATTGGGTCAAAGCAATGAAAGAGGAAATAGAGGCCTTAGAACATAATAAGACTTGGGAACTAGTAAAATTGCCAAGAGGAAAACAAACAATAGGATGTAAATGGGTGTACAAAGTGAAGTATAAGCCAAATGGAACAATAAACAAGTATAAGGCTAGACTAGTGGCAAAGGGGTATACCCAAAGGGAAGGAATAGATTTTCATGAGACATTTTCTCCTGTGGTAAAAATGATTTAAGTCCGAATAGTAATGAAAATGGCAGCTGTAAATAATTGGAATCTTTATCAGATGGATTTGCACAATGCTTTTCTGCAAGGTGATCTTAATGAAGAGGTTTACATGACTATACCCCAAGGTTTTGATAATAAGGGGGAAAATATGGTGTGTAAACTCAAGAAATCTTTGTATGGATTAAAACAGGCCTCTAGACAGTGGAATCAGAAACTGTCTATAGCCTTGGTAAGTAGAGGATTTAATCAGAGTAAACATGATTATTCTTTGTATTATAAGAATTATCATGATGGGTCTGTGTTTGTGCTAGTATATGTGGTGATCTCCTTATTACAGGTAGTACAGAAAAGCGAATTGAGGAGGTCAAAGACTATCTGCACAGACAATTCAGAATCAAGGACTTGGGTTTGATGAAGTATTTCTTGGGAATTGAAATTGCCAAATCCAGTAAGGGTGTAGTATTAAATCAAAGAAAATATGTCCTTGATTTGCTTGCTGAAATAGGGATGAGTGGGTGTAAGCCACTATCCTTACCTATGTTGCAGAATTTAAAGTTGTTAGCATATGAGGAAGGAAAGAATAAACCAGATGATTTGATGAAGAATCCAGAAAGATATAGACAGTTAGTGGGTAAATTGATATATTTAACCGTTACACGAGCTGATATTTCTTTTCCTGTACAGGTCTTGAGTCAATTTATGCAAAATCCGATGAAATCACATATGGCAGCAACTTTTGGAGTGCTGAGATACCTTAAACAATCTCCAGGAGTAGGTGTTTTTCTCAGCGCAGAAGGCAAATTGGATCTGGAATGCTTTTGTGATTTTGACTGGGGAGCCTGTGGTAGCACAAGAAGATTTGTTACTGGTTATCTTCTCAAGCTAGGAGGGTACTTGATAGCCTGGAAGACAAAGAAGCAAACCACGGTGGCAAGGTCTTCAGCAGAGGCAGAGTAGAGGGCTTTAGGTTCAGCGGTTTCAGAAGTTATTTGGGTGCTTGGATTGTTGCAAGATCTAGGAATTAGCAACAGAAAACCAGTGGATGTGTATTGCGACAGCAAAGCAGCAATACACATAACTTCAAATCCGGTGTTTCATGAGAGGACCAAGCACATCGAAATCGATTGTCATTTCGTGAGAGAAAAAGTGACTCAAGGCCTGATAAAGCTGTAGCATGTGAGGTCTTCAAATCAGGAGGCTGATATTCTTACTAAAGCTGTTAGCAAGGAAACTCAAAGGAGACTTCTCAGCAAGTTGGGAACCTTGAATTTGTTTGGTTCTCAACTTGAGGGGGAGTGTTGAGAATAGAAGTTTGTAATTTAGGTTGTTAGGAATAAATAATTTGTACTCAGAATTTAGGATTCTATTTGGACTTAATTATTTGTCTTGGGCCTTATTTCTTGTAAAGCCCAGTTCGTATAGGATAAATAGGGGGTTTGATGTAATACATTGTGAGAGAATAATCTGAATAATAATATAGTGTTATTCAGGAATTCCCAGGCCCACGTTTTACAGTATGTATGTGGATCCGCACCATTTTATTGTTAGAGCCTCACTTGTGAGAATTGCTCTGATTAACACTAAAAGAATTAAAGGATATAGTTTCACATGGTTCACAATAAAACCTTACCTACTGAGATTAATAAAGTTAAGTTAATCTTACTGCTATATACTTTATCATGATGCGGAGGCAATGATCATTTTAAGTCATTGCATCAAATTTGATAATAATATATCTATGTAACTTTAAAGTTCCGATATTTTGGGAAATTGAATATCATTCATGTGGTAAAACTTGAGCAACCAAAATATTTTCACCTCGTGGGAAAGCCTGATGTAAAGCAGGAGAAGGATGAACCGATATAAAGTGGTTCATTCTGACGTATCCCTCTTGAAAGCAAGATATAAATCAACAAATAGAAAACTATAACATAAAAGAAACTAAATATCTGAATTTTATAAAATAGAAGAACCCAAAATCGAAGAATAGATACAATCAATAGATAGAGAGCTCTAAAACTATATCTGAACATACTATAAAATAGAAGAACCCAAAAACCAAAATTGTCGAAGCTAGACATGGGGAAGAGGAAATTAGTTCACCTCATATCATCCTTCTTTGCCGTAGCTTCTTCACCGCTGCCTTGGTCGCAATATCCCCACATTGTTAGCCATCTCTATCCATGACCTCTCATATTGGTGTTCATCCTTTCCTTCCGTTCATCTTTATTTCTTCGTTCCTTCTAATCTAAAAACTCAAACGAAGAAAGCAAACCCTTGAAAGATGTTGAGAAGAAAATTTTAGAGAAGATAAAAAATCAAACCGCTAAACAACCATAACCTTCTAAAGATCCTTACAGAAAATAGAAGAAGGATGGTGGGAGAGAACAGAAACGAAGAAGGGGAGAGGAAGAATGGATATATATATATATATATATATATATGGCGTAAAAAAAACAGAAGAAGATAAGAACTCAAATCGTGAACATAACCTACCAGATGTCTCTCTCATTGTGCTTTAGAAACTTTACGGTAACCACGCATCAGACCTTCTTATTTTCCCCGTCGATTACAAATCCGAAGAAAATTTTGGTGATTGTGAAGAAATAGCCAACATTACCTTTGCTCTTCTTCATCTTCTAGAGAGAATAAGTAGATGAGAAGCTCATCTCTCATGTAAATCATAGTTGAGCTTTAGCTACGTCAATATGGCAGATCTTTGAACAACTTCTTCGTTCTTAGATCAATGTCGCGGAGAGAGATGAGTTCAAAGAGAATAGTAGAGCTACCTCGAGCAAATAAGAAGAAATCAGAGACAGAACACATGTTTTTGTTTTGTTCCTTACTCGATGAACTGCAAGAAATGATTGGAAAACCTAATAAGAGGGGCCAAAGAAAAAGAAACCGAAGAACAATAAAGAAAGGTGAAATCAGCAAAAGGAAAATAAAATAAGAGGAAGAAGGGAAAAAGCATAAATGAAATGAATAATAAAAGAAGATTACAAACATTTTGAATGAGATAAAATGGGATTGAGATTCCTGAAAAGGAGAAAGGAGATGTGAAGAGATGGAGGGAGATGAAATTTAATCAACATGGCTTGCGAACAGTGCTAAGCCGTTTTTAGATATTGCTTGGTGGAACAGGTGTTAATAATATATTGATGATTGATGATATTGATATTGATTGATGGCTTGTAAACAATAATTCGTCTCTAAAACCAATGCTAAGCCGCTTTTAGATGTGGCTCCGTGGAACAGGTGCTAATAATGCATTGATATTGATATTGATTATGCTAAACCGTCTTTAGATATGGCTTGGTAGAGTAGGTGTTAATAATAGTTACTCCTCTGGTAATAGAGAGAAAAGGTACTTTTTGATCCTATTTATAAGGCACTGAAAGAAATTTTTTGTATAGATGTACACTTTTACCCTTAATTTATTATTGTGTTGACTTTGTTTATATGAGGTATAATATATATTAAATAGGGATAAAGTTGAAAAGTCATTAAATTTTAAATGAGAGTTAATGAAGTTTAAGATTTTTCTTGGTATGTGTGAAATATGCTGAAAGTGCATTATAAATAGGACCAAAGGAGTATTAATTATTAACGTTACATCTTAAATTATTAACAACTGTTATTTCAATTGTCAATACATACTTTAAAAAAAAAAGAGAATTTGGTATTAAGCACGTAAAATCTCTTGCAATGAGGTCCCTTAGTACTTCAAAATAATTTGATGATTTAAAAAAAATTTGGTATTTAATTCTCTTCAAGGGAACCTCATTTCTATTTTTTTGAACATGTATTAACATATATTTGTTACAAATAATGAATTTATTTTATTTTATTAATCTCTCTAAATTAGTTATCTAGGTTTTATATTAAGAACAAGAGGTAGTATTAAATTATCAATTATTCTAATAAGTATTTTGTAACATTCCGAATTTTGACTTAGGATAAGTAGAAAAGAGAAAATTCATTAAAATTATTTAATGAAAAAATAAATTGGGAAAAATTATGGAATATTTATTTTGAGAGCTTAGAAATATTTTGGAAAAGTTCATTCCCCAAAAACTGGCTTAAATAATTTTAAAGCTATTTTCATAGCAAAATGGGTTATTTTCTTAGAAAATTCTAAGAAAAATACTTAGAGGTTTCTAATTAACTAGAAAATTTTGCAGGAATTATTTTATGAGGTAAAGAAGTTGTTTGAGACATAAAATCCTTAAAATGGGTTAAGGATTAATTTCTAGAGTGGATGGCTATTTTCTTGAAAATTCAAGAAAATTAATTAGGAATTGACTTTGATCCAGAATTTTTAGAAAATCTATTATATGGGTCAAAGAAGCTAATGGATAAGAAAAATCCATATAAGATATTTTGGTTTAATTTCTGGATATGTTTTATATTTCAGAAAAATGGGAGAAGGATAAAATTTAAGGAATAAATATGATAGAGGGGCAAACTGGTCCAGGAATCTCTCACCTCACGCGTGCCTCGCCCTTTTAACCATCAGATCAGTTATCCACCTCCATTTCATTTCTGCATCGAAAACGAGAGGAAAAATAGAGAGAGAGAGAGAGAGAGAGAAACGGTGGAGAAGCAGAGAAGAAGAAAGTACTGATCGGACGCCTGAAACTTGCATGCAATCTTCGTTTTTGACCGAGGTGAGCCTCATGAGTCCTTTCCTGCTTTCATTTTCTTTATTGGGTGCTGTTCTTTGGGTGTGATTCCAGAGAGAGAATCTTGTTTAGTGAGAGAAAGTGTGGGAACGGAGAAGCTAAGTTATGATGTCGTGTTGAAGGATGACAATGGATGTTGTAATGGTGGTTTTTGGGCTTGCATGTTTCTTTTTCCCTCTCTACCGTGAGAATGTGAAACAGGGGGTGTCAGTTGGGTTCATGTGTGTCGGGTTACATGGTGCTATGAGAAAGAGGAGTCCGAAATTTATATATATTACTTTGCATGTGAGTTTTCTGCTCTTGTTCATAATTTCCGAAACAAGGGACAAGCAATCTAATATAAGGCTTGGAAATTTCTCAGTTTGAACTTCAAGAGTTGGATTTCTGAAAGTGCATGTGATATTATATATTATTTTTGTGTTGACCGAGTCGGGAGTCCAATGAATCAAAAGAATGGAGTTGAAATTGGGTTATATATATTTATATATGTTAGTAAGCCGGTTCATAGGTATCGTTCTCTGCTTGATGGATTACTATCATTATGATGTTAGGCTTGAAATGATTGTCATGGAATGAAGGCCGTGAGGCACATTGGAAATAGGTTGTGCGCGGTGGGGTTTTGTAGTAAATGCAAGAATATATATGTGTGTGTGTTTGTATATAAGTGTCCGGTTGGCTCAGTGATTTAAGAAGAAAAAGTTGCAGCAGTAAATATCAATTAATATGGGAGAAAGGTGAAGCTGAGAGCCTCTTGCCATTGGATTAAGGGGCTTGAATTTGGGACATTAGAGGAAGGTGAACGCATACACGCATATAGATGAGGTTACACTTGGAGATTGGAGTTCTAATGCTCTCTTGTTGTTCTGTGTTTGGCCGAAATCTAATGGAATTTATATTGGTGGTTATGAAGTTGAAGTAATCCAATGGAATAAATGAGATATAATATATATGCATATCTATAGTCGCAGATTTGTCTTAACAAATTTTACTATATGTGTAGATACCGTGGGATGTTCATGAAATTGAAAGAAACTGGGTCACGTGGAAGTTGGGGATGGAAAATATTGAATCTGAAATTGTTTTCCAGGAGGAGGTTAGGCTGCGAGGTTTAATGGAAGGGGTGATTAAAACATAATTGATATATTTATATATGTTTGTTACATGTGTGTGTTGATTGGAGATATATAGAAAGCTGGAAGTTCTAGATTGAGAAAGTAAGTGAGCGTTATTGAGAGTTAATGATAGCTACGAATTTAGGTGTTAATAAAGTTATTGAAGATGTTGCTAAGGCTATGGGAAGCTTAGAGATTAAATGATTGAATTTAGGATTTATTTTGATGACTAGTTATCAAGTAAAGTAACTGTATGAGTTGAAATAAGAAAGGAAGCGTTTCAAAGAGAATAGTTTGAACAAGAAAAATTGTCCAAGATGACCAACTATTATGTAAGGGTACAGATTAAAGAAGATTTGGAATTTAAAGAGAGTTATTTAATTTATGAATTATAGTTGGATCAAATATTGATCTATCTTTACAAATATGATAGGTTTTGATATATGCTCAAGCTCACCAAAAAGCAAAAAGAAAGGAGAATAGTAAGGCTTGATTTAGAGAGAAGCAAACCAGGTAGTGGTTCTTTCCTACCTTATACTTATGTATGATTGCTGCATGTCTATTTGTGCCATATTACTTTTCTAAAGCATGAGAGCATGTAATCTTTAATTCCTTGCACGGATTATTTAGCCGTGATCACTTGTAGCTGATAGACATGGGGCAGTATCTGTCAATTATTTGCGTATTATTTATTCAGCTTATCTATCTGTCATTATGTATAAATGCTTAATTGTATTAGCTTGCAAGGTTATGTTTCACTTTGGCTTGTTTTGCATACTTTATGTAATCTGTATTTGTGTTTGCTAGAAATTACTATTATGGGGATTCTTCGGAATCTTACCCTCCCTTCCATAATATACAGCAAAGGTGCACAACTTTAAGGGAAAGGAAGTTGTATAAGAAGAAGTTGGACTGGTTGAAGAGCAGAGATAGCTGTTATATTCTGTAAATATGTAGCAAAATATCTTGATAAGTTAATATTTATTTTATTATATATTTTATTTGGGCAAGTAACTTTACTTGCTTTATGTAAATATTATTTTGTATCATCTATAAGGAGGAGATCACTGCCGGGTGCAAGTATGTGCTGCCAACCAAGATGGTTGCTATATTTTTAATATAATATTATGAGATTGCACAGTATGAAATCATTCCAGGTGATAAAAGATTAAATTAAAAGCAAGGTTGATTGTTGATTAGTCTTCAATTGTTCAAAACATTTGAAATGTTTGATTGATGGATTCTAATATTAATTAAAGGAAAAAAAATTTCCTATCTTTTCCCAAGTCAAAAATCTAGCGTTAGTGATTCACAGACGTTAAAATGATCCTATTAGTATATAAAAATTAGGTGTTGCATATTTCACTAGGAATGTTAAAATTAAATATTTTTTTGGAATAAATTTTTGTAGAATAGAAAGAGAAGGTGGCCAAAAAAAAACATTTGAATTGGAAAAACAACTATACATAGGGATATTTTTGACTTTTTGTCTTTGATTCCACGCTGTACAGCAGCTTTTCATTTTTTTAACCTTGTTTCATTCATCCGCATCATGTGGACCACATGCTTTTGCCGATACTCGATATTGTGTTACGCGGGAAAGTAGATAAGCACGCGAGAATTTCTTCCCACCTCGCTACGGTTAGAAGCGGACAAAGGTCATGCGACGTCCAGACGCCCCGATCCTAGGGTGTCAGGTTAAAGACAAGCCGACCAGATGTACAAAACCGAGTTTGATTTCGTCTTTAAAAATTACTTCTCCACTCTTTAATATAAGACTCATTTAACTAATTTGATTAGATTAAAGAAGTTAGGTAAGTTGGTTAATTATAAGAAAAGTAACACATTTTTTCTAAAACACCATAATCATCTTTCTTAATACCTCATCTCCCTCTTCTATTTGATTATGGTTGAGGGAGTATCCATAGGGGTAGTTTAGAGAAATTTGATAAATATGAGAAATGAGTCTTATATTTATGACTAAACCCAACTCAACAATCGGGTCCTATATTAAGGACCGGAGGAGTACTAAAAAATTTTGGGAAAAAATAAAATTGTAATTTTATTTTTTAAAAAAATTATAATATATTCTCTTAGAAATAATATGATGATGCAAAAGCACAGTACTGTTAATCAATTCAAAATGTTAAAACATTACATTTATCGGAGCATACACACTCTCTCGCGCATAAGCCATATATTGACGTTTGGAAGCTTAAAATTAATCTCGCCCGTTGAATATTGTTGTTGTTATTTACTATAGATCATAGACCCATCATTGTGGCAATTCTAATTCACTAATCGAGATTTGAGATTGCCATGCTAAATCAATGGAGATTAATTAGGCGGCATCTTTTGCAAAATAATAAAAATATTTAACTATGGCATTTGGTCTTTTAAGCTGCGTTTGCTTTGCATATCTCATGTGGTTACCTTGGCGATGAGGATCAATATGTGTGCTTTTAACACTTTGAAATTGTGATGAACCTTCATTCTCTCCTTCGTCAGACTTTCCTCTCCTCTACCGCCCGCCTTCCCGCCCTTGCTTCTTTCACTAGCCATGTGGTTTAAGTCTCTTGAAATCTCAACATCCCACATATTCTCGCCATTATCTTTACCACATACTAGACGAAGGTTTTGTGATTTCCTTTCACGCTTCTCTCCGCTCGCCCAGGCATCACGGATGGGGTCATCCCATCGGGTAGCGACACGCGACGCGCTCCCCCTTGATCTACCCCGCTTCTTTGCATGGACTTGCCCAGTTAAGCTCCATGGTACTTTGTCCCAAGCGAAGAGCCAGTAAAACAGGCTGGGCCTGCAGGCCCAGTCTGCCAGCCCGCCTAAAAGAGCGGGTTTGGGTTGGGAAAATGCTAGCCCGCTGAAATCTGAACTTTGTCAGCCTGCTCCGCCACGGGCTAGCCCGCTTTTTTTTTTTACTATACTTCACAGGCTCACAATCATGGACTCATCACTCTTGTCTCATGGTCTATATACTATATGGTGGTCCTGGTCCAAGTCCAACTTCAAGTCTTTTTTAATTTTTAGCCCAACCCAAAAAAATTGAAAATTTAAATTTAATCATAAATTTTTTAAAACAAAATCGTGTTGCCCAGCTGCCCTAACCCCTAAGTCAGTAAGTCCCTAGCTTCGCACTTCGCTATTTTGCAATTCGCACTTTGCCCTTCGCTGAATCGCCTTCAGTGACCTTCACCCGTACTCCTTGATCCTTCCAAAATTCAGAATTCAGAGTTTCGCTCCATCATCCTGCAGCCACCAGCCCACCACACACTCACGCACTAAGCAGTCCCCACTTGGCTACTCCCCACTCCCCAGAAACCAGAATCGCCGACATTGACCACGCATGTAGCTCACCGTGACACAGCCTCGCTTCTTGTCTCCTTGATTCGCATTGCCATCACCCAGCCCCATTGTCTTCGAATTGCTATTGCCCAGCTCCATCATCTTCATGTCGCAAGCTCACAGGTGCAGCAACCTTGTTTCGCGAATCAAGACGCAAGCTCAAGACTTTGGCTGGCTGTCTCTAGAGTCAAATTCAAAATTTGGGATTTAGATGTGTTTTGTTTGTAATATTTAATTTTTGGACACTTGAATTAATGTTGAATTGTTGCTGGACGCTGGTTGGTGTTTTTTAACTGTTCTGGATGTTTATTTGTCTTTGAATGTTGTAATTTGTAATGAAAAATACGTTCAGGTGTGAAAAGGTGCCAAAAGTAGTGTGTTCTCGTTTTTTTTTTTTAAATACAGGCGGGCTTCCATTTTGCCAGCCTGTCAAAATGCGGGCTACTTGAGCCCGCTCCGCTTTCAGCCCGTTCTGCTACAGACTGGCCCGTATCCCCACAGTCAACCCATATTACCAGCTCTACAGGCAAGCCCATATATCATTGTCACCATTCTCTTTACATCAACCATTCCCTCTTCTCTCTCACTCCCTCTCTCACCCACATAGGAATGCTTTCCTCATTGTATTTGGGGACGCTTTCATATATGGAGAACGACTGATATTCTGTTGTTTACTTACTAGCTTTGTTGTTTAATTTCAGTTTTACTGAAGCCCTCGGTTCTATGCTTACTTGGTTTCTGTTGAATATTAAATATTAATTTAGTCATGATCTCGTGTACGTACTTGTGTCGCATTCACCGTGCTGGGGCATAACCTGAAACGCCTTTAATTTATTATTGTATTGCAAACACGCGTTTTTCTTTGGGAAAAATTCCTTAAAAAGCCAACCAAATAATTCAGTTCATAATTTGGGTCACTGAACTTATGAAATCTTAATAATGTTAAGTAACTCAATTACAGACTTAAAATCTAGTTAAAATGACAATAATGACCCTGTGAAATTAACAAGTTTTATTATGTGCGTAGTTCACAAGTTACAATTTTAAATGAATATAACTTCCCCTTCACTACAATGCATTTGCAACAAATCTTCATGAAAAAAAAAAAAGAAAGAAAAACTTAAGCACAATATGCCCTCGAAAACTAATTAAAAAGTTTCATTACGTGATTCGCAAATTTCAATCCAAAACTAATGACTTCTCATTCCCCACAACACGTTAAAACTTAAAAACAATATATATCCTTAAAAATTAACAAGTTTATTATTATGCAGTTCTCAAGATCTTCTAAATTAACTTTTTCACTTCACAAAACATTTCCAATAAATCTTAAAAAAAAAAAAGCCTTGAGCACAAGAAGACCTTTAAAATTACATTCCGTCCTATGAGAAAAACCTTTACAATTAGTAAATTCCATTATACAGTTTACAAGTTTCAATTTTAAATTAAAAATTTTACTTCTCTACAATATCTTTGCAACAAATTTTGACTAAACCTAGGGACACTAATGTAATTTGATCAAACTTTTAAATCCCTCCTTAGGCTATATGGCTGGATTAGAAGTTTCATAAGTTCAGTGACCCAAATTAGATATGGCTATTTGGTTGGTTTTTTAAGAGATTTTCCCCTTTCTAATTATTATTATTATTTTTTTTTTCTTTATTATTAATGCAAAATACGATTATACACTTCACACTATGCGAGCTAAAGTCAACAAAAAATAGAATAAAACAGCGAGTAGTAACCGTGAAAACAAAACTTTTTCTCTCACCTTCTTTTAAATTTTAGGTACTTTGTTTGCGAAAAGAGAGGGAGTTCCAATTGAATTTTGTTTTAGAAAAACCTAATAAATTTTTGTACACAGAAAATATTGGTACTTTACAAATTTTATACACATAGAATACCCCTACTCTGATTTAGGGCCTTCTCATCAAACAAAATTTTTAAATTTTAATGAGAGTTTTTTTTTTCTTGATTTTCTGAAAAAAATGTAGGTACTAGGTGGTTAGTCAATAAACAAGGACAAAGGGAATATCTAAGACACTATTTTTTTATGGATTTTAATTATTTACCAGAGGAAAATAAAAAGAAAAAAGGAGATAGCAGATGGATCATGCTATAGAGGCAAATTATTTTTTCTCTGTTGGTAAAAAAGAGAAAGCGGCGAAGTTTTTGTTTCCTTTTGTCAATAATTAGCCATCAACCAGTATTTCAGTGTTGAGGCTATCTAGTGCTAAAGTTCCATCTAGATATATCAAAAGAGGTTATAAAGTCAAAAAGTTGTGCAGCACGATAATGGATGATGGGTAATCAATGGAAAGAGAGGGTGATATATAAAGTTAACACTTAAACAGGTTGTGTTTGGATAGAGTGATTTTACTATGCTCAAGGTAAATATGTAAGAACAGTTTTATCTCGACTTATATAAAAAAGCTTCCCAAATTCCAAATATCAAAGTAATCATCAATAATGTAGAACGAAGTAAAATTCATAGCAAAAAGATCATAATGAAAAAGTAGAGGATCCCTTCACATAAGAAGACAATCTAATTTATACAGAGTAAAACCCAATAAAATGAAAGATTAGAATAAACAAATAAAACCAATAAAATTTGTTCATTTTTTAAAAAATTTTCTCTTATTTATAAATTTGACTTGAAAAAAAATGAAGTAGATAACATGTAGACTTGTTAAATCGACATGTTTTGTTAACTAACAGTTAAAGTTAACCAGAATAATCGCCAAGGCAAAATTGCTATGAGTTGGAAATTTTAGGGGCGACATTGAATTTTAAAAAAAAAAATCTTATGCACACCTAATGCTCTTGAATAGAAACTTCCACAGAAAATTTGCATTTTAACTCGACAAAAATGACATGAATCACATGTAGAGACTTTTCACCTCAATAGAATTAGTAGTTAGTGGTCAAACTTAACCTCAATAATGACCTAGACAAGATTGTTACAATTTAAAAACTTTCAAGATAACATTAAACCCAAAAGAACTCATCTGACACCTGTTTGGGAATGATCAAACGCGCTGTAATGCTGACATAGGAGAGCTGTCCTTCGTCCAGCCATCAATTTTGTTAATTCAAGTACTCATTTCAAATTTTATTATTTCAAGGGTTTTTTTTTGCGATTTTTCCTAAATTAAATCTGGACCATTCAAAATCATTTAGATGAAGACGAATATCCTATATATAATTATTTATTTTTTAAATGAGCATGGAATGTGTTCCATTTCGGGCAAACTTGAAATAAATTTGGATGCATCAACGTGGAATGCTTCCCATTCTAGAAAGGACTGGACTACCAAGATGTAATATTATTTTATTTTCTATGTTTATTCTCTTTTAATTTTAATATACGTAACATTTAAAATGAAGATAGTTTTTTAAGTTTTAACCATCATTTGTTAAAAAAAAAAACTTAAAGTTAACAATTTTAAAACTAAACCATTTGAATTAGACTCTCGAATATAAGTTTTATTGTAGTGATAAATATTATGTGATAGGAAACCCAACCCCGCCCCCGCAAGCTTCCTGTATACTAGCTCTAGTTCTAAATAAAAGGGCTAGACAAACGGTTTATTTTGATTTTAGACATAAAATCTTAATTTAATTTTTAAAATTTAAAATTATTTTTTAAAGTATTTTTGTTGATTACACATAATATGAGGGTGTTTATAAAAGGGTAGTTATAAGACACATGATTAATTAAGAAATTATTATAGAAAAATCAATATATATTTATTAAAAATAATTAATATAACTAAATTTCTCAATGTTCATAAATTAATTATCAGTCCTTGTATTAGGACACGAAGACAGTACCAAATTTCGAATGTACGTTGTTCATTCTCTAAGGGCCAGGGGTTCAACGGAAGGGGGGAGCCATCACCTTTCAAACGCCAAGGGAAACATGAGTGGTGCAGAGGGAACCTAGTTAAAAGACCAAAATGCTATGATTAAATAATTACATAATTAAAGAGAAAATAAATAAATTTAATTTATAAAAAAATTAATGTGGACAGTTCACAACTATAAACTACCTGAGAATGGGAAAAAAAAATAATGATCTTATAAAATATTGAATCTCAATTATCCATTTTTTCTTCTTCAATAGGAACAATTGAATGTGAAGAAAGAAAAGTATGAAAAAGATAAAGGTAACAGGCCATGGTACGGCTTCCTTTTTTTTTGACATAGCTAAAAAGATACTCTTCCCGTCTTCCAGTCCTAAATATAAGACCTATTTTGTAATGTAAATTATATTACAAAATAGACTTTATATTTAGGACTGAAAGAGTATTTCAGTTACTACACAATGCTTTATCTTCGACCCGTAAAACTAGTCAATTGCGCGGGGGTGGGTCATGGGGGAATACTAATTGGACAAAGTTTGATGTTTTTTTAATTGTAATGAAAAACTTTTAATATGTCTATGATGATTGCTTTAAAAGAAAAAATATATAAATGATAAAATGAATCAAGTTGTTATATTTAGAATCAAATTGAATTTATGACTAGTTTTCATATTAAGATACTATGATTTTTTTTGGGGGGGACATTGGTGCAGTATTGCCTCCCCTTCTTTTGCCACAAAATAACCAGATTGACTTGTGTGCTCACCATTCTTCGTTCCCATCCAAACTCAACTTACACACACTTCAGGGTTTCGTAATCTAATGTTCTTAATTTTCTGTTCTTCTTTCGGTAACAAGCACTCTTTAATTATATTAGACTGAATTTTTGTTCCTAATACTAATTAATTTATAAAAAGCAGAACAAGAAAAACAGAGTCAGGTTTTTTATGACAATTTCGATCATCCTATGTAGTGGCTCTGGTTTTGTCACTAATATGACGACTTTCGATCATCCTCCGCCTTTGTCATTGGTCAAAACGACGACATTTGATCATGTTCTATTTGGCTCTGTTTTCAACGCGGAAAACAGAGCCGCTTTGTTAAGGGGAAAAAGGTATTTTTTGCAATAAAATAATAAAGCAAGTAAAGAGTAGTAAGGTCAGAGGTTCTAAATACAAGCGTTCCCACGTACAGTTAGGAAAGCTTTTTGCATATAAATAAACTCGTGTACAGCTGCAATTTTCTCTTCATATATATTGAAGAAACCTAATTCCAGATGATGATCTAATAGGGAGGAGACAAACAGTACAATAACATTATAACTTATCAGTCTGAGAAGCCTCTAAACCTGTCAATCGAAACTTGTATGTTGGCTATTGGGTCATGGTTATGCTTAATTCCTTTGCAAATGTCATAAACATATGAACCAATGTTCTTGCATATTTCGGTGACTGGGTTTGGGGCAAAATATATAAGGAGGCCCATGAGGTATATAATGATGATGAGCGGTATAACAGGTTTAGAAACCAACACAGATACTAGGACTGCACAAGTCATGCCTCCTGAGATTACAGCTATGTGGGATGAGAGTTTGAGATATGGGCAATCATTGTTTGAGTTGGAGGAGTGAGACTCGTAGTAGGCAGATGAAAAGGCAAAAAGGAACAAGCATCCTATGAAGATCCACACATGTGCGGAGTGCTCGTCGGCGGGAGATGAGCCTTCAAAGTGCATTTGAACCACCATGCCCATCGCTGTGATTAAGAATACAAAGGTACCATGCCAGGGCTCTGAACTGCAAAAAACAGCAAACTTTACTTTGAGAAAAACAGAGTGTTGATGGTGAAGAACTATATCAGCAAATATAGGGATAGGAAGTGGTAGAAGGCGGGTGATTCAAAGAGAACGTGGGGGGAGCAGATATGAGCGATGGGAAGTGAAAGAAGCTTCAAAGTATCTGCAATATGGAGTGAGCAGACGAGAAATGAAAATTGAGAAAGCAGAGTACTTAATTGAGAGAGAGAAAGCAAACAAACCTCACTGTGTCAGCCATGGTGTGTGAGAGAGAGAGAAGACGGGGAAAGTAGCATATTTAGGCTGCTGTAGCTGTGAAGATGAAGAAGAGATGGATATATATAGGCCCCTTTGGGGCAGAAAGGGCTCGGTTACCAGTTCGCATCAAAGTGGACTAAAAGAAAACAAGATTATCAAGGACTTGATGGGTGAAATGAAGAGAGAGATTATCAAAAAACAAGAAAACCAGCAGAACATGGTGCTGAATTCAAATGCCTCCGTAATGATGGGTTTGTGGGGAGGAAGGAGGAGGAGGAAGACGAAGAAGAAGGAAGGTGTGTGAGAGTGTGTGTGAGGAAAAACAAGTTGAAAAAAGAGGTGTATATAGGCTGTTGGAGGAGTGAATCGCAAAAGACGAAGTTTGGGGGGGGGGGAAGAGGGGCGAGAGGCTTTCAAATACAGCTCAAATCCTACACACGGAACCCTCAAAAGAGAGAGATAAAGAGAACGCTCATGAGCAGTGAATAAGACTGGTTAAACGGGGCAACCTGCAATCGTGACAAGTCACGAGTTATATGGTGCGGGTTTAAAAAGACTCGTTTTCGAACGGGTTAGTGGATCAACCCACCAACCTGTCAAAATTTATATATTTTTTCTTCTTGCTTTTTTTTTTTAGTTTTCTAAATGTTAGCAGTTATATATAATAAAAATAAAAACACTAAAAATAATATAAAATATTACAAACATCCAAATAAAAATTACAACATAATAAAATGTAAATAGTACATGATTGTTCGATTTTCTAATATAGTAATACACAAGTCCACACATTTTTTTCCAATAAAACCAACAAGCAACACTAAATAACTCTCTTTATCTAATTATTTTTATTGACAATGAAATTTGAAGTGTAAGTTTACCTTACTTTTGTCTTTATTATTTATTTATTTTTAAAAAATAGGTGGGTTCACTTGCGGTCGCGGGCCAACTCCTCGAGTTCGGGTTATGGCGGTAGAGGTTATATATTTTGAGTTAGTAGTTGGTTGGCTTTTAACCAATCCTAACCCCTTATTTTTAGCCTATTAACGGGTTGGATCTGCAGATTCAATCTATACTACCGGCTCTTAGAGTGAGCACGCTAATCGTTGAGGTTGAAGCGAACTTGGGCCACCCTTTTCAAAGCGTGACCCCAAGTTGGTCGTTTTTAAAAGATACATAATTTTTATAGCTCTTGTATGGGAGGAAAGAGAAGGACATATAAAAGAGAGCAAGCAAAAAAGGATATATAAAAGGGAGCAGGAAAGAGAAGGATATATATATAAGAGAGCAGGAAAGAGAGGGATATGCAAAAAAGCGCAAAATATATATATATATATAAAAGAGAGTAGGAAAGAACCACCGGCCGTTTGGCCGAGTCGTATGTGTGCGTGCGTGTGGGGTGTGTGCGTGCCGGTTCGATCCCATCCCTTGTAATCGAAAAAAAACCAGGAAAGAGAAGGAGATATATATAAGAGCGTATATGTGTGTGTATATATATATATATGAAAGCAGGAAAGAGAAGGATGTGACTCTTGTCTCTTTCTTGTCTCTTTTGTACATCTTCTCTTTCCTACTCTCATATTTTCTAGAAAGAGAGAGATATGCAAAGGAGAGCAAAGGGTGTGTGTATATATATATATATATAAAAGAGCAGGAATGAGAAAGACATATATATAAGAACATAAATATATATGTGTGCTCTCATATTTCCTAGAAAGAGAGAGATATGCAAGAGGGCAAAGGATATATATATATATATATATATATATAAGAGCAAAAAAGAGAAAGATATTTTCTAGAAAGAGAGAGATATGCAAAGGAGAGCAAAGGGTGTATATATATATATATATATAAAAGAGCAGGAATGAGAAAGACATATATATAAGAACATAAATATATATGTGTGCTCTCATATTTCCTAGAAAGAGAGAGATATGCAAGAGGGCAAAGGAGATATATATATATATATATATATATATATATAAGAGCAAAAAAGAGAAAGATTCATATGTAAGAACATATATATGTGTGTGTGTGAGAGAGCAGGAAAGAGAAGATGTACAAAAGAGACAAGAAAGAGACAAGAGTCACATCCTTCTCTTTCGTGCTCTCATATATATATATATGTATATGTTTTCTAGTCCAAGAGTCATATCCCTCTCTTTCCTGCTCTCATATATACATATATATATATATATATATATATATTCTAGTCTTCCCTTCTCCTTCCTGCTCTCGTGTGTGGGTGTATATGTGTGTGTTTTCCAGTCCAAGAGTCATATCCTTCTCTTTACTGCTCTCATATATATATATATATATATATATATATTCTAGTCTTCTCTTCTCTTTCCTGCTCTCTCATATATATATGTGCTCTTATATATATATATCCTCCTCTGTTCTGCTCTTACATATATATATATATATATGATTCCTAGTCTCTTTTATATATCTTCTCTTTCCTACTCTCATATTTCCTAGTCATATCCTTCTCTTATATATCTATATATATTCTCATATTTCCTGGTCATGTCCTTCTCTTTCCTGCTCTCATATATATATATATATATATTTGTTCTCTTATATAAGAGTTATATGCTTCTCTCGTGTATATATATATATATTTGTTTTCTTATATAAGAGTCATATCCTTCTCTTTCCTACAGGTGTCGCCCCCGTGTGATGACATGGGGGCACAAAAAAAAAGGGATTCTATCAAGTTATTCCGACCTAGGATAATAAATTCGGGCTTGACATGACGTGAATCCTCTTGAAAGAGGGCAGGAAAGAGAAGGATATGACTCTTATATAAGAGAACAAATATATATATATATGAGAGAAGGATATGACTCTTATATAAGAGAACAAATATATATATATATATATATGAGAGTAGGAAAGAGAAGGATATGACTCTTTCCTAGTCTCTTTCATATATCTTCCTCCTAGTCTCTTTCATATATCTTCTTCTTCCTGCTCTTATATATATATATATATATGACTCTTTCCTAGTCTCTTTCATATATCTTCTTCCTAGTCTCTTTCATATATATATATATATCCTTCTCTTTCCTGCTCTCTTATATATATACATGTGCGCATCTGATTCATTGGCACGGGTGATGAAAGGTTCAATATTTTTTCAACACTTTTGGGGCCCAGAGGGTGATGAGAGGGGCCTATATATACCGCTCTCTCGTCTCTTCTTCGTCTCGTGCGATTCACAGCTAAAGCAGCCTAAATATACCTCTTTCCCCCTCTTCTCTCTCTCAAACCATGGCTGATACAGTGAGGTTTGTTTGCTTTCTTTCTCTCAATTAAGTACTCTGCTTTCTCAATTTTTATTTCTCGTCTGCTCACTCCATATTGCATATATTTTGAGGCTCCTTTCACTTCCCATCGCTCATATCTGCTCCCCCCATGTTCTCTTTGAATCACCCGCCTTCTACCACTTCCTATCCCCACATTTGCTGATATAGTTCTTCACCATCAACACTCTGTTTTTCTCAAAGCAAAGTTTGCTGTTTTTTTTGCAGTTCAGAGCCCTGGCATGGTACCCTTGCATTCTTAATCGCAGCGATAAGCATGGTGGTTCAAATGCACTTTCACGGGTCATCTCCCCTCGACAAGCACTCTGCACAGGTGTGGATCTTCATGGGATGCTTGTTCCTTTTTGCCTTTTCATCTGCCTACTACAAGTCTCACTCCTCCAACTCAGATGTTGATTCCCCATATCTCGAACCCTCATCCCATATAGCTGTAATCTCAGGAGGTATGGCTTGTGCTGTCCTAACATCTGTGTTGGTTTCTAAACCTGTTATACCGCTCATCGTCCTTATATACTTCATGTGCCTCCTCATATATTTTGCCCCAAACCCAGTCACCGAAACATGCAAGAAGATAGGTTCATATGTGTATGACATTTGCAAAGGAATTAAGCATAACCATGACCCAGGAGACAACATATAAGTTTAGACCGACAGGTTTAGAGGCTTCTCAGACTGACAAGTTATAATGTTATTGTACTGGTTGTCTCCTCCCTATTAGATCATCTCTAGAGTTGTTTCTTCAATATCTACGAAAAGAAAATTGTAACTGTACACGAGTTTATTTATATGCAAAAAGCTTTCCCAATTGTACTTGGGGATGCTTGTATTTAGAACATCTGAGATCTTACTACTCTTGCTTTCTGTCGGACATATAATTTAGAGATGATTTCATATGGTATAAACCCAGTCATTTACTTTGCTAACAAAATGAAAGGGACCTGCACACGGGTCCTTAAAGCTAAAAAGTATATAGATGAACGATTATTATATTATTTAAGACCAACAAAATAACACGTGTCCTTTCGGGATTCGGACTTCCCAAAATGGTTTAAAAGTGTAATTTTGGAAAGAAATTAATTTAAAATAGTGAAATTCTTTATTTTCAATTCGTTTTTTTATTTATTATTTTATTGCAAAAATACCTTGTTTCTCTGGCTCTGTTTTCCGCGTTTAAAACAGAGCCAAACAGAGCATGATCGAATGTTGTCATTTTTTTTTTTGATGGAATGGAATCCAACAAGGCATTGTTCAAAAGATCCTATATGTATATATATGTCCTATTTGTGGACTTGAGAATGAGAGAAAAGTATTTTTTTGGTTCCTGGACTAAGAAATGCTAGTTTGGTTGCAGCTTGGGAATTCAGATAGAAAGGATGCATATTTCAGGAGTAGATAAATGATATGTTGATTGAAAATGAGAATTTTTATGATTTTTCCGAAATCTACTGCTGCAGTTTAGTGGTGGCGGATATGGAAAGCCAAATGTAATTGTGTTTTCAAATGAATTGGAGTCAATTCCAGATTGGTGATTAATATGGCTCAAACTTCAGTGTGTGTGTGTGTGTATATATATATATATATATATTTTGGTGACAACTTCAGTATATTTGATATACTGGTTAGTATGTTTGTTTGTTGCTGTTGTCCTTTTTTGGGCTTTTTTTGTGAGTTGTGAGATCGGTTGTAACTCAGGATTTTACCAGAGTTTTTCTTTTCTTTTCTTTTTCTGGGTTCTTGGTGTTTGTATCCAATTTGGTTTTATAATTAATAAAAGTTGACTTCTATTTTGCCCAAGAAAATGTAATATACAATTTGTTGGCGATGCTAAAGTTTGCGAATATCTAAGTGAGGTGAAGGCATTTTTTAATTAATATTCAATTAAAATAACAGCAAACTTGTATCCAATTAGTATCCCCCACCCACACGCAATTGACTAATTTTACGAGTTAAAGATAAAGCATTGGCTATGTTGGGAAAAAAAAATTAAATGAGGACGTAATATGGCTTGTTACCTTTACCTTTTTTCTAGTTTTCTTTCTTCTAATTCAATTATACCTTTATATATTTTAATTAATTTTTTAATATATACAAAATTTAAAATAAAGATAATCTTATAGTTAATCCTTCTTTAAAAATAAAGATATTATTAAAAATTGCATATTAAAAATTTTAAATTTGAAGTCCTAATTAAGCAATAACGAGAACCATGTCTTAATTTGAAGTCCTAATTAGGCAATATTAAAAATAAAGATATACTTCTTATAGTAGCGGCAAGTTAGAGTCCTAATTAAGCAATAACGACAACCAATTCTTTGTTCTCCTTCAGCGATAAGTGGCCGAAAAGAACTAACAAGTCTTTGTCCGTCACAGTGTAGGGACAAAGGGAAATGTAAGAGAATTAGTTGTGCATGGATTATCCCATTGTCGCATGTTCACATAAGAAACGCTAACATTTTGATGAGATAGTCATTAATTTATCGTATTAAATCTGTTAGCTATCATCAATTAATTTGTTTTCTTTATGAGAAGCTAATTATAATTTTGTAACATTAAAGTGCAGCTTTTTTTTTCCCATAAAGATTAAAGCACAAGTTCAAAATAACTAAAATTGTCAATAAAATCCACTTATATCAAAATTATGCATAACACTTGATATTATGATCAAAACTAAACTTTGTTGATGATTGAATATATAAATGCATAAACAAACTTTTACAGTGAGAATCAAAACATTCATCTATTGGTATATAAACTAGACAAAAGACATTACTCATTAATTAAAATCGTGCTTTAACTTAATTTATCTCAAATGTTACACGAATTAATATCCCGAAACTACTTGATCTTGATCATTCAAATTCAGGTATAAAACAAAAGGCACCAAAAATTAATTTGACTATAATATTGGACATTTCATTTACATAGATAATACTCTTTAATATAAAATTTAGTTAACTAATTTGAAAAAATTAAAAATTAAATTAAATTAGTTATTTGTAGTAATAAGTAGATATTATCTTCCCTAAAATACTCTTATTAATCATGTTATGTGTTTGAATTATCTATTGATAGTAACTCTTTAATATATGTAACTACTATAGGAATTATTTGAAAGTAAAATAGATATATATATTTGAGATAAAATAAATTAAGATCTTATATATAAAATCAAATTAAATGTTAAATTAATTTTTATATCAAAGATCGGAGGTATCTATTTAGCTCAAATGATATTCAACAATGCCGGCGCCATCCGTAAATCTGTGTGAATAGAATCGACGTTAAGGAAAAAAAATTTCTCATTATACCCCAGAAAACTTAGTTCTTCTAACACCAAGGAAACCTAAAATTTCATTTGTGGCTCCATAAAATATTCGGTTTATCATCCGTAGACTTTTTGATATAGCTAAAAAAAAAATTTTTTTTTGGTCTTTTAACTTTGCACAAAATTTTAGTTTAGTCCCTTAATTTAAAAAATATATAATTTTATGATATTGAGATATTTGAATATTAATATAATATTCTTAAATATTAATATATTAAATTTAACTTTCAGAACAACCATAAGTTTATGGAAAAAAAACTATTATTTAAGACTAATGATTTTAGGATTAAATGACTAAAAATATAATTTTTAAAGTTAAGGGATCAAACTTAAATTCTTTATAAAATTAAAGGACCAAGTATATACTTTAACCTTTTAATATCTAATGCTTATTGCTTATATATATATATATATATATATATTACTGGTAAAAATGCTTATATATTTTGAAAAATGTAATTTTCTTTCTCTTGCATTGATTCTATGAATAAATTTTGTAAAACTTACAAAAATTTGAAATATATTTAGGTTTCTCAAACAAAATGTGGTTCTTAAAAAACAATAATGATATTCTCTATTTTTTAATTTTAATATTTCATAAAATAAATTTTTTTCAACTACTTCTGTGACATCATTTCATATCAATATGTTATTTGATATTTTCACATCTAGAATCATGCTTGAAAGATTTTAAAATAATAGAAAATGAGACCCTCATAAATTCACCATCATCCTTTCATTATTGTTCATGTTTTCAACTTAACATGAAGAAGGAAACCAATTTATAACTACAAGAATAAAATACATCAACCTCCCTCCTATTTATTCTAAATTACAGAGACCCTTTTTTTTTATTTTGGAAACATAAATGGATCTCGCATTCAACCAGTACGTTGCCGATGACATGAAAATTGAACCAACCTCTTTTGAGATTTAACGTCGAAATGCTAGTCCACTTCTTTGACTTGGAATTACAGATACACCATAGAAATAATAAAATCAATAAGGTCTAAGGGGCCGAGAAGGAATAGTGCGAATTGGTTTATCTCCTCGATTCAAAACAATCTCCTGGATCGTTTGCCAAATCGAGGAGATGCGCGGGTTTTGAGTGGTAGAAGTTACAGGGTGGAAAGCAAGGGAGGGGGAGGTTTCTGCAGAAAACAAACCTCGTCTCAGAGTCAGAAAAAGAAGGGAAAAGATGACAACAGGAAGAATTTAGGAAAATTGCAGTTGCAGTATTTGTTTTCGTTTCTGTCAGACAACAAAGACAAAAGATTCTCGTTCTCCTCTGTTCCTAACACAAACTTGCTTACAGAAGGAAGAAAAATTTTTCGGCTATCGTCGCTGAGTTGTTTTGCTTTCTCCGTTTTGGCCCGAAAGTTCAAATATTTCAGGAGAGAAGACAATACGCCATAGGCGTTCGTTATTTAAGAAAACCGTTTGAATATTTTATTGTATAAAGAAACAGTGCCGCCTTCCTTTTTACATTATCAATTAATATTTTATGAATTATAATAAATAACTGTTTATAAAATTTAATTGTATAGAAGATCAAATAGAAAATTTTTTCCACAAACTTAACTTATCAAAGTTAACAGCGGATGCGGGTGAAATTATATTTTATTGATTAATTATGATTTGTCTGTTTGATTTTAAAGCAAGAAAGTAACCTTTGAGTGTAAAAGTCAAACGGAGGCTCTAAAACCTATCTCAGTCTAATTCGCTCCTAACTCGTGCCTGTTAAGCATTAGCATCTTTATCAGACAGGCAACTGCCGCGAGCACTAAATTTGTAATCCAACCGCATTTACTACTTCATCCTCAGCTTCGTAGTGGTACCACAACTGTAGTACGTCGCAAGCCAACCCATCATCATACGACTCCAAATCTTTCATGTGGCCACTCCTCAGATTTCAGTATTTTCTCGAGTTTTAACATTCAACTTCTACTTAACTGTTAAATTATAGGGTTGACTTGTTGTTTTAAACAAAATGGCTCTCCTTAATGTAAATATTACTTAATAACTATCATTTAATCACACATGATATATCTATATTTAACATTTAAAAATAATTTTAATATTTTTTATTACACTATTAAATCAATTACCGTATTATGAATTTAGTTAATTTTATAAATAAAATTTTTATTTTACAATAAATTTAAGTGTTTAATCTCATTTATTTATTAAAACTTACTTGTGATATAATTTTCTAAATATATATTAGTTGATAATGTTTTGTAATTGTATGTATGTATTTTCAGTAAAATTATAAAGTTATGTCTTAATTTACTAAATTTATTAAAAATATTAAATAGATCATTAATAAATTTTAATATTAAAAGATAAACTACGAATTTAATATAAGAAGGGATAAAGTAGTAAACAATGTTTATTCTAATATGTTTTTAATTAAAAAATATTCTTAAAGAATATTTTCAGAATATTACTTAACAGTGTTAATACTTTGGACTAAAATTCATTTTATTTATTATTTTATTGCAAAATGCCTCTATTTTTTTATTATTTTATTGTATTATTCATTGAAACGTAACATTGTCTCTCACTGTAAAAAGTAGGGGCTTAGGTTAAAAAATGGACAAAGGAAAGATCTAAGACCCTATTTTATTTTGTGGGATTATCCCAAGGTCAAATCATCTACCGGATGAAAAGGAAAGGGGGGGTGTGGACAGGAGGGAGAGAGAGGTGGAGGTCGGGATCCGCTATGGGGACCCTTTCCTCAGCGTCGCAGTATGATCCGCTGATTGATCTAATTAAAAGCTCAGAATATGTCACATCATCATACTAATTAAAAATTAAAAATAAATCTGATCAATACTATAAAATTATTGAGTAGTTTTAAACTATATTTTTTGGAATGAAACGCCTGATTTTTTAGACCTATTCATTTTAATAGTAGAGTTTATTGAGAGCCATAGATTGAGCCAGATAACACTACAAATGGAGGCAAAACTCTGTTATCAAGTATTTTAATTAAAAATTAAAGAAATTAAAATACTTGATATCCCTTTGATGCTCTTTTATGCTTCTGTTTAACTCAATCTATATCAAACTGCATCCCTGAGAAATCTTCCAGTTAAATAGATCTATAAAATTGTATATAAATATCAAATGCAGCCACCCCAATCAGTCTGGACTTTTCATAAATGAAGTAGGTGCAAAAAACTGAAAATTCGATGCAAAAAAATCTTTACAAATAGTTTAAGGCTGGTAAATAATTTACATTATGATTAAATTTTATTTTTAATTTTTAATAACTTAATGATGTGGCACATTTTGAGACTTTAGATTAATCTCAATGGCTCCAATTTAGACGCTAAGGGATGATGAGGAGTGGGGATGTGACAGTAAATATAGAGGCAAAGTTTTCGTTTCCTTTCTCAATAATTACACATTAAGTAAATCTTATATTCTTATATCACTCCCTCTTATTCATATTGTAAAATGCCTCCCTCCACCTCATTAGCAATAAAAAGAAAATAGTTTAAAATAAAATAATTTTAAATTTATCCACGTTTAAAAACCATCAATTATATCTTTAGAAGTAAAAAAAGAAGAAAGAAAAAATAACAGAAAAATACTTGTTGAATTTCCAAATAACAAAATGTGATTTTGACATATTTTGACTTGTCTAAACTATTACAAGAGTGGTCAAAATCATTAAAAAATAGTTAACCTATTTATTTTTTTGAAAATTAACATGTATTTTTCTGTTATTTTCTATAAAAAAAAATGCATTGAACTTTAAATAAAGCCCGTCTTAGATGCCCAAAAAAAAAGACGCAGTCTTGAAAACTGTAATTAATACTTGATCATTCATTACTTTTAGAAATTAAAGTGGCTTATACCGGTTGGCATTAGCAACTGTTCAAAACTGAAGCATGCTTGCAAAAACCTCATCTGAAGATAAAGTGCAAAGACGATAAAGATTATTCTTGTTCTAAGCAACCTCTTTATTTATTTTATATTATTTCAATCTGATTTTGAATCCTGGTAAAAAAAATCCGATTTTAAATCTAGGGTGTATTTATAGTTTAAAAGTGCATGATTAAATATTTATATTTAAATAATTTTTAATTAACCGCCATCATCATACTTGTTTTTCTAATTTTATTAACATTGCAGAAGGAAAAAAAGAGAACTTGACTGTTCAGACATTAGATCAAGCTGGTGATGATGATTCATACGAGATGGTTGTTGAAGGAGACCATCTTTGAAAATCTTTGGCTTCCCTCTAATTCTGAATCAAAAAGAAAATTGAACGAAATATCCCAACCCTTGGCGTCTGTTCGTGAAGAAAGAAAATGAAGGATGAAGTGGGAGAAAAGGTTGAGGAAGCTGGGTGAGGAAGACGCCTACGAAGAAGAAAATCATTAAAATTTTGTTTTTTTAAAAAAAAATCCGATTTTTTTGGATTAAAATCATGTCAGTTGGTATGTTTTAATTAGATAGAGCGCAGACAAGGTGGTGCTCAATGTGTATATAACAATTTCTCTATCTATTTGTCCCCATGCTCGGTTGGGTTTTTTTTTTTTTTTGGGGGAGGGGAGGTGGGGGGAAGGGAGGGAAGGAAGGAAGAAAGTGTGTTGGATAAAGCATGTTTTAATTAGTGGTTTATTGTCAAGTTGATACTTATCTTTATGGATGCTAATTACGTTAAGGTGTAAATAAAAAAGGGATTGCTAATTTAGTATAAATAATTATGTGCATCCATTCTGAAAATATCAGGGTGTACCAGATAAATGAGAAAATAGGGTGATGGAAAATGAGATGAGAGCAACGTAAATTTATTATACAAGATTATATTACAAACTGATTAACTTTTCGTTATTTAGTATGGGATTGATGTTGTTAAGATTTGTTCGCCAAACTATTAAGGTTATCATTAAATTATTGATAAGTAACAAATATGAAATTATTTGACATTGGGAATAATACCTGGTCAATTTATTATCGAGTTTTAAACTGATAAAGATGTGAATTTTTTCCTCCTATATGAGTGTTATATTTATATTTATTCAATTTTGATAATTACTAAATTGTGATCTTATATCATTTATAACTATATTTTATTAAACATTATTTCAAATTTGAATAAAAAAGTAAGAATAAAATTATCCATATAAAAATATTTTCCTTCAATCTCCCTCTGAACTAAACATGACAATATAAAAATCTTTCTATCTCCTCCTTTTTATTAAAATTACTCCCCTCCCTTCTCTTTTGCCGAACCAAACATACCCGGAAGCATTTGGTATGATAGAAATGAAAGAAACAGAAGAGTAAAAATTTTTTAATGCACTTGATTTTTTTAAAAAATGGGTGAAAAGGGGGTTATTAAATTTTAATTAAAAAGAGATGTAAAATAAAAATAAAAAGTTTAATTAAAAGTTTTAAACTCACTTTTCTAATTTTAATTAAGTTTAATCAGCGTAGAAGGTGACAGAAGTAGAGCGACGTAGATGTAAAAGTCATCTGATATATTAGATTTGACACACACTAATCATATCATATTAGAGAATGCACAACACTTTGTAAACTTAGAAAAGCGCAAAAAAGCGCACAAAGTTTACACTTTGTGCATTTAAAAAAGCGCAAAATGCACAAAGTGTAAACTCGCAAAAAAGCGCACAAAGTTTACACTTTGTGCATTTAAAAAAGCGCAAAATGCACAAAGTGTAAACTTTGTTTTATACTTTGTGCATTCTCTAATATGATATGATTAGTGTGTGTCAAAGATTCATGGTCGCCACTTACTTTTGAGAAGCTTTTACACCAACCTTCTTTTCTTAGCTCTCTGCTTTGGGTCTCTTCAAATAGGGGGCACCGGGTCTCTCTCAATTCATCGGCTATCATTCTCTCTACCGTCAATCTCAGCATTCCCTCTTCTCTCTCTCTCTCTCTCTCAGCATCGGCGAGGTTAGTTTGCTTTCTCTCTATCTCAAATACTTAACTCTGCTTTCTCATTCTTCATTCCTCATCTACTCACTCCTTGTTGCAACTCCAAGCTTCTATCCCTTCTCATCTCTCTATATCATTCTATATCGGCCCCCCTCACGTTCTCTGTGTTGTGATCCATTTAAAACACAAGCATGGGCACCTGGTAGCTAGTTTGAACAAAACAGAGTTTAGGCCAACAATCATCATCATCAATAGTTGATGAAATATTATTCATGTCTATTTCACATTCTCAGTTTGCTCCATATTCATCAGCAACACTGTTTTTTCACTCAAAACAAAAGTGTGAACTCTTTAGTTATTTAAATTCACTATACCTATCATCATCGTCTTATGAGTTTATTTTGCTGATTTTCGCAGCTCAAAACCCTGGTTTCTTCAATGTATGAAAAGAAGATTATAGATTTACGCTAGTCTATATATGGAAGGCTTTCCTAATTATAACTAGAGACGCTTTACTAAAAAACTCATCTTCTATTGTTTTGCTGCTTGACACGCGCACGCTGGAACACATAAGCAAAAGGCCACCATAAAATAGTTTTACTATAACATTTGACGAAAGCTTTCATCCAAAATCATTGCCTAAATTGGATTAGAATGGAGACCGGATTTTACTAAAGTCCCAAACTGCCAAAATCATTACCTAATTTTTCCCTGTAATTAATATGTATTTTTCTCCCTCTTCTTAATTTTATTTAATATGGGTAAAGTTCAAAAAAAATTTCAATTTGAAAGAGATTTAAAAAACTGCCATTTTTTTTATCATGATGAGTTAGTTAAAATATTTATATTGTAGATCATAGTGAATGATAGGTGGAAGAAGTGGAAAACACTATTTAGTTAACATAACAATATGATGTAAGTGTATGTATTAATTCTTCGGATGGGAACCTGATCAAGTTGCTTCAGCAGTAGCTAAGCATCCAACAGTACATAAATATCTTTTTAAAAGACCATTTATGCCTAACTAGGATGTTTAGATCCTTCGCTTTTAGTTAGTCTTTCTTTTTCATTGGCATGTAATCACTTCTTCCAAAAAAAAATATATAGGGTCGTGTTTTTATATTGATCAGCTTGTTTAAATTGTGATTTCAAATTCTGAATTTGTAAATGTGGTGTCAATGAATACCACTCCGGCCTCCATAAGTTGCTTATTATTACATACTATGAAATGCATTAAATTAATACAAAATTTTAAATCTGTTTTTAAAGTTTTTTTTAACTAGACACAAGTATCTTCTTAGTTTTTATTAGATGTAATTCTATTAAGGCACTATCAGCACTAAAATATTAGTACATCTTTTATAAAGATTTAAATTTTGATTCGTCACATTATAAAGGATGAACTCCATTCACACTTTTGATTTTCTCATTCCATTTCATCATAATAGTATGGGCTTAACATTTTAATAAGCACCCTAAATAAAATAAAGAAAAATAAAACTTAAAGAGAAAATTTTATTTATTTACGTGTTAGACTTCACTAGAATGAAAATCTAGTAGTTGAGCTGAGAAAACACATATCAAAGATACCTATACTTTCTTTTAATTTTTAATTTGGTACCTATGTATTTTACTTCTATTTAAATCATTTAATTTACTTTTTTAGCAATGTTAACTCTTATAACTTTATCCTACTAGCATTTTAGTCTCCATACAAGAGTTAATGATGCTAATAGAACAAATTTAAAGATTTAATAAAAAAAAAATATCACATTAAAAAAAAGTATAGGTATCTCCAGAATATTTTTTTTCTTTATAATGCGCTCACAAGTCCATTGTTCCATTGACCACAGATGGAGTCAGAGGGAGTATGGCTGCTTGTAGCACTCGTCTTCTTTGTCGACTTCGTGTGCCTGCTGATGTACTTTTCCCCATCCAGTAACCGAAATGTGGGGTAAACTAAATTATAATTTTAAGAGTGATTTTATAATATACAAAATAAATATTTAAAAAATTTGTTTAGATTCATGAAAAAAACACTTTTTAAAAGCATTTTATCTAATGCCAAACACATCGTGGACGGAGGTAGGTTCATACACGACATATGTGCAAAAGAAATTGAGCATTATACAATGACTACACTGCAAACAACATAGGGGGAAAAAAAAAAAAAAACAGGCAAACAAGCTTGGGCAGTCATCCTCTTTTACCGAAGAATGATGGGTACTGGTTACCTTTCTTTGTATATAATATCCTTAAGTATATGTAGTGAAATCCGATATTTTAAACTAGTTTTTGGTATACTTGACACTTTGAAATATTTTTAAGTAAACCAATATTTTAAAATAATTTTGATACACTAACCCTTGAAAATATTTTTTCAGTGGAGACTAATATCCTAAAGTAATTAATTTTTAACTTAAAACATGTAGGGAGTAGTACTTAGTTTAAGGTGCTTGTTGCTACTGAGAAAAATAATTTAAAATATTATGTGTTATTAAAAAAATATTTTAAAGTATTGAATATACTAAAAAATTATCTTAGAACATTGGGGTGCTATTAGAAAAATATTTTATAGTGTTAAGTGTATAAAAATTATTTTAAAATATTAGGTGCCCTTGAAAGGTGGCATGTGTACCAAAATTCATTGGAGAGTACTTTTTTTTTTTTGGCCTGAAGGAATATTGGATAGTACTAAAAACATGCTTCAAGATGCTAAATGCCATTTATAAAAGAAAAGGTAACTAGCACCCATCATTTTACACCCAAAATGGTGTGGTTTTGGACAAAGGAATGGGCAACGGACAGAAGCCGTTATTTATAGGAAAATTTTTTGGTACTTTTTATTTTTTATTTGTATCTTTTTTAATATTTTATTTTAATTCTGTCTCTATTAATTATAGTAAAGGTGAAAAGAGTGAAAACCAGTGAGAAAAAATATACTAGTATTTCATGTTTTTCTTAATAAGAGTAAAATATTTTTTATCTATTTAATACTTTCTTTCTTTTTACCAGTCTATTTAATATTCCTTTTGATATATGAGAAACTTTTATAAATAATAAATAATAAAGATCATAGTAGTACTCATTACTATCCAAAAGTAATTTCACGCCCTCACGAGGCCACATGTTTCTTGCTCCGAACAAGCAAAATTTCTCAAACTTTTGAAGGTAAAAGCTCTTTTCTCTCTTTGCTCAAAAAAAAAAATAAAAACTCTTTTCTCTCCCTCTCTCTATAGTACATAGCTGTAAAAAATTTAAAAAAGGATATGCCATTTTTATCTTTAACTTTAGTATGATTTAAAATAAATCATAATTGTACTTTGTTTCTCTACGATAGACTTGCGATCTTCAATTAGTGGGTGATTTTTTTTACAATTAATTATTGTATAATAAAATGTGTTTGACTATGAGATGAAGGGGAATGAAAAACAATCACCATGAAAAGCGTTTTTTCGTAAATCGAAACAAATTTTTCTATATATTTATTTCATATATTATAAAATCACTTTTAAAATTATAATTTCGTTTTTATCCAAATACCTTTTAAGTGGTTTTTGAAAGGTGAGGTTCTCCTTCTTTTTCGCTCAACCCAAGAGAATGAACAGTGTACATTGGAAATTTGGCTCATAGGATGCCTGTGGATTTAGTTTTGAATAATTATTATAGTGATGAGAATTCAGTCAAAACTCTTAGATTGGTTGTGACCTAAAATGATGTTATCTCGGGGTTTTCTTTGTTTTTTTTTAATACAATTATTTTTAGGTTTTCTTGAATCGCTTTAAAACAAGGTATCCAAGACCGGATTTTGAATTAGTTAAGGTATTAGAATCAAGGATTAGTAGTCTGACTGGAGTTAAACCGTGA
Source organism: Neltuma alba (assembly GCF_004799145.2). Classification (NCBI taxonomy): domain Eukaryota; kingdom Viridiplantae; phylum Streptophyta; class Magnoliopsida; order Fabales; family Fabaceae; genus Neltuma; species Neltuma alba. The sequence goes on from NW_021632989.1 coordinate 115,886, forward strand.
ATCAAACCAATAGGAAACAAAAAAATAAAAATTAATTTAAATTTTTGTCATGTCATCCGAAAGACTAAATATTAATTTAATACTACCTCCGATCCTTAATACAAGAACTCTTTTGACTTTTAATTTGGTTCTAAATATAAGACCCCCAATCTATTTTGTCTCTTATATTTATTTATTTTTTTCAAGATCATCCTTATAGTAGTTGCACATATTAAAGGTTTCATCAAATGATAGTTCTAACTAATACATCTGATTAGCCATGATATTTTAGGAAGACGACACCTATTGATTATAAATAACTAATTTAAATAATTTTTTTAATTTGCTTAAATTAATCAATTGGTTCTTATATTAAGGACCGAAAGTAATACATTGAATTTCTAACAAAATAATTATATAATTATATTTTCTTTCCAATTTTCTCACAATTCCCCTAACAAATTGAAATCCAAGTATCATACTATTAAAATTACTAAATATTCATTATAGTAAAATATCCAAAATAAATTTATGGTAGCAAAATATTCCTATGTATAATTTTTTAGTAACCAAAGTAATAATTATTTAGTATTAAAACAACTTTTTTTAAAAAAATCACAACCGAGTTAACTCATAAAATCGGTCGGGTTGACCCACTGCCGGGTTTTTCTACCGATCAGACCTGCCAATTAATCATTTTTTGTCCAACCCGACCAGTGTGGTCCAGTCCTATTCTAAATACTATGCTCTGCACTGGGGGGGGGGGACGGACAAGGGTACTATATTCCTTCCTTTCTGAAGCCTGAAATAGATTTCCCTTCATAGAACAGTAGTGACCAATGACTAAATCGTAACTCTCTCTCCCCTGCCCAACTTTCCTCTCCTCTTTAATTGACATCAATCTCAACATTCAATGTAGATATAAATTTCTTCAATGTACGGGGGGATAAAATTGTAGCTAGAACGCAGTCTATATGTAGAAAGCTTTCCTAGTTATATTTGGCGGCGCTTTCATTAACAAAAGTTGCTCTGTCTCCCGCGTTCGAAACAGAGCCAACACAGAGTATTGTCTTTTAATTAATAAAAGTGCTTAATAATATGAAACCAATTTCTATGCTCCACATAGTACAATGAAGAGTAAGATGGTACTATAATGCAGAGACCATCTCAATGTCGCTGGCCTATGCCTGTTTAGCTGTCATGAAAAAGAAATATTTGGCTTTTGCAGTTACATTCTACAAGAGGAGATAACATGCAAATCTAATTTTCTTATTTTTATTTTTTAAGATAATTATTTTAACAAATATAGTATAAAAAATAAAAATAATCTCTCAATTATTATTTTTTAAAATAATTTTTATTTAAAAATAATTAATTATAAATATTCAATATAGACTGCTCAGATTAAATCTGGATGGTAAGTGACAAGCACTGGGTGACACTTGATGGGTATCAAAACTAGTCCCAACCTAATTTACAGGATGGATCAGTCTAATATTTGGTCGATGATTTGAAAATTGAATATTGATCCTCAGGTAAATTGCTGGTTTGGAAAATTTCACATGGAATTCTTCCCACATCTTTCTTCCTAGAGCACTGGTGTCTTTTGCCACAAGGAAACTGAATCATTGACTCACTTGTTTACTAATAATCTAGAGCAAAAATACTACGAAATCAAACTTTCAGGATATATAAAAAGTAAAAAAAATTCTAAATACTAAGGTAATATTTGGTACAAAGTATTGAAAATAAGGGATAGAAATTAATATTAAGATTGTGAAAATAGTATTTAGTATGAGAGATTACTCATTATATGACATTACACAAATCCATATATATGAGATTGGGGAATACTATGAGAAAAAGTGGTATTCCCCAATCCCATTTTTATGGGTTTGCCCAATCTCACGTATCAAGTAATTATTAATGCTAAAGATCTTTTGAATGATTTTTTTTAGTTATAATCCCTGTTCTTATCCCTCATCTTCAATACTTCGTACCAAATGAAACTTCAGGTTACGTTTGGTAAGAAGTATTGAAAATGAGAGATTGGGATTGAGATTACAATTGAAAAAATATATTAAAAGAGTATTTAATATAAGAGATTGTTTCTTATATGAGATTAGCTAAACCTATGAGATTGGAGAATACTATGGGGGGAAGTGGTATTTCTCAATCCCACATATATGGGTTTGTCTAATCCCATATAATAAGCAATTACTCATACTAAATATTATTTTAATATTTTTTTTCAATTTTAATCTCAATCTCGATTTCTTATTTTTAATATTTCGTAACAAACGAGACCTAAGTGCTCATTCATAAATACTTAGGGATATTTAAACACTTTATCACTTAATATTTTGTTGTAATGGATTGTACCAAGTAGTGCTTCTCTTAAAACAACACGTGTCCTGCTCGAGCTTCTCTTAAAACAACACCTTCCTGCTAGAATTCTGACTTTCCAAAATGGTTTATGACATAAGAGTAATTTTATAAAGCAATTAATTTACAATAATAATTTTTTTATTTTGAATTTCGTTTTTTGTTCGTTATTTTATTGCAAAATGGCTTTAATCATTTTTTATTGAGAAACCTGGTTCACACGATAAACGTATAATAAAACGACCAGCAAAAATTGAAAACAGAGACAAACAGAGTATTGTCTTTTAATTAGCAAAAGTGTTTATCCCTCCCCATCCAATTACACCAGTCGCAATGGGAGCCGCAGGCGAAGGCGGAGGATGATCCTTGAGAACACCGGAGCCATATTCAGAGGTTGCAGCCACCGGGGACGGAGGAAGGTTGGTTTTGGCCTTTGGGTTGCGAAGGGAACAGGCAGCACCGTCGTAGGCCAGCCCCGCCGCCACCGTAGCCACGGACGTGCCTAACCAAACGCGTGTTTTCTTCCATGGGTGGCGAATCCTGACGGAATATCAACCCCACGGCTGCTTTCTCATCCCTCTGTAGTGAACTCAGGCGACATGGAAGAGGAAGGTGCAGACGAAGAAGCCATGAAATAAAACGAAGCTTTTTAAGTATATCTCTCTCACACTCACGAGAAAAGCCGTCCTTTTGTACACCCAAGAAATTTAACGGGTCAAAACGATAATGTATGAGGTTATGAACTGAAACTACGCATCTGAAACTGACTTGGAGATTAGGTAGCCACTAAATGACAAATAGCGTTTTATTTAGCTGGTTGGCTTAAATATATTAAAAAAATTAATTGAGTAATAATAAATAAATATTATTTTAAAAAAAATATTTTTAGTAATGTATATTAGTTAGAAATACCATTTGATAAAACATTTAACATGTGCAAATAATAAGAATGTAAACTTGGATCATGAACTTATAAGAATTTACTTTTATTAATAAGTTGGCACTAATTGTATACAATTAAATAATTATAATATAAAAAATAAGTAGATAAATATGTGAGATAAATATTCAGAACCAAATTGTTCAAAAGTTAGAATACAATGCAATTTAGCACAGTCATTCAACAATGTGGCCATCCATAAACGTTAAGGTGTGTTTGGCTTAATAGAGGGGATGGGAAGCGAGGGATTTTAATGGAAGGAAAGAAGATAAATGGGAGAAAAAGGATTTTAATTATATCTTGTTTGGATTAATACCAAGGGAGGGGAAAAGAAGAATTTTAATGTTATCTTGTTTGGTTTAAGAAGAGAGGGGAGTAAAAATATTTTTGTATGGACAATTTTACTCTTATATTATTTAAATTGCTTTTTTAAAAACTTTATAGAGTAATTAATAAAATATAATTATAAATAATATTTAATATATAAGATCAACTTTTATAATTAGCAAAATTAAATATGTTTAATTTGAGTATTTTTTTTAGCTTTTATTTTCCTCTGTGTTGTCGGTACGAGTAGCCAAATAACTTTTTCAAAGACGATATAGGTAACCTATTTGCGTGTTTTTGTTTTGTGTGCTTAATTTGCATTTGGATAGTGAAATATAGCTATGTATCTTATTTTTGAAATATATACTATCATTTAATTATAAAATCATATAGAGACATGGCCACATGTACTATAAAACTTAACGTAAAATATTAAAATGTATGAATACTAAAATGGACATTACTTAGATCAATTAAGTTTTTATGATTATTATGCCAAGTACTCCGATCAATATGATTGAAAAACTTAACACAATAATTACTGGACACCTGACCTAAGCTTTTTTCCTACTAAAATATCGTCCAATAATCTTTGAAACTTCCGACCACCTACCCACGCCATTGCATTCCATTCACACCATGACTCCGGCAATCAAAACCATGAAACAAGGCATCACAAATCTAAACCATGGAGCAACAATAATTACGGACATCATGAGAAATACAAATCGCAAAAGCCAGAAAAATATTTTATCTCTAATTGATATATTTTTTTTAATTATACTAGTTATATCATTTATAAAGGAGAAAGTGGTGTCAGAAAAATAGAATTTCTTGGAATAAATTTTCAAAACGGTCGGTATAATTTATAGATACTTTTTAATCTATATATCTATATAACTTGTTACAAATTAAAAAGTATTTTTATGTTTTTTAACATTAGAGATACGGTATTTTTATAAATAATATATTTTTATAATAAAAAAATATGTTATTATTCTCAACTAGAAACATGTTATTTTACAATGAGAACTTGTTATTCCTAAATGAAGTATTGTCATTTTTAATTAATTCATATATTATATATTAGGAAAAAAAGCATCTTACTAGTCCCAACTCTAAACTTGTAATTTTTCAATTAGGACTTGTTATTTTTAATTGATTCACATATTGCATACTAAGGAAAAAAATGTATTGTTAATCCAAATTTGAGGCTTATTATTTCATAATTAGGACTTATTATTTTTAGATGAATTATTATAATTTTTAATTAATTCACATGTTATGTATCAAGAAGAAAACACATTGTTAATCCAAATTTTAGACTTATTATTTCACAATCAAAACTTATTACTCTTAAATAAATTGTTATCATGAGTTGAAACAAAGTAAATAAGTTAACTTATATATATATATATATATATATATATTTTTGTACTATAATGTTAACAAAGTTTCTTGGTTCAGTTGACCTCTTTAAGTTTAGCGACCACTTTGTTGGGGATCAAATCCCACCAACCCTACTTTCCTCCCTCGTTAACAAGAAAATCCTCTTGCAGCCTAGCTTGCCGGTACCAGAACTCCAGTGGCATCTAATGAGGGGTTGAAACTCTTTTTTTCTGGAAAAAAAAATAGGGAGACTTTTTGGTTATTTTCCTTAGATTTTAAAATTTTAATTTCAATTTACTTTATTATTATTATTTTGAAGTGTTAGATACCAAAATTAGTATACTGTAACTTCAAGGTTTTTTATATGAGATTTTCCTATTAAAAATCCTTTTTTTCTTTTCATTTTCACTTAAACATATTTAATACTTCTCTAGTTCTTAATATAGGATCTAATTGTTAAGTTGATTTTAGTCCTAAATATAACACCTGTTTATCATATTTATCAAATTTTTATAAATTACTCTTATAGATCTCCTTCAATCATAATTAAGTAGAAGAGGGAGAAAGGATATTAAGAAAGATGATTATAGTGTTTTAAAAAAAACATGTCATATTTTTTATAATTGACTAACTTACCTAACTTACTTAATCTAATCAAATTAGTTAAATAGGTTTTATATTAAGGATTGGAGGAGTATTAAAGTACTACCTCCGGTTCTTATTATAAGAGCTAGTTGACTATTTTGAGAAGATTAAGGTAATGAGTTAAGTTAGTTCTATGTAATAAATATGTATTCTCTTTTCTAAAATATTTTTACTAATCAAGTATGTTAGTTAGAACTATTATTATTAGAAGGACTATTTTGAAAGAATATATAAATATTAGAAACAAGATGAATGACAAACTCAATTATTTTTATATACTTTGATATCTTTTATATGGGTTTTGTCAACTTAATTAGTCTTTTTGGCCTTAATTGATTGTTAATGGATTTAATATATTTTATTTTGAATTATTATTTTATAGGGGCAAAATTGTCATATTTTGGTTTAATTGTGACTAATTAATTTTTGAAGACAATTAATGCTACCTTATCCTTGAATTTTGTTTGCAGGTTTTTGGAAGATTTAAAAATTAAAATTAAAATTAAAAAAAAGAGAAAAAAAATACAATTAAAAAATAATTTAAAAAAAAGGGAGCAAAACGCAACGTTTTGCTCCCCACCCACCTAATAACCCCTAATATCCAATAATTCATAAAAGGACAATCGGGAGAAGCTGGAGGGCGGCGGGGGCAACACACACGTGAAGACGCACGCGCGAAGTAAGCAAGCGGCGGTGGAGGAAAAGGAAAAGAAAAGACGTAGAGAGAGAATTCAAAAACGGAGGCAAGAGGCACGAATAGAAATAGAAAACCAGCGGCGTGAAGGAGAGGATTCAGCGTGAGCTTCCACAGCGAAATCACATCCCAGCATTCATCTTCTTTGTTCTTCATGACTGAATCGAATTGGTTTGTTGGAGCTGTGGTTGTGATGGTTAAGAGTAGCTAAATCCTCCAATTCTCTAGAACAGTGTTTATGGCTTGAACTTGGAGCTTCAAAGGGGAGTTTCAACTCTTCTAATATTTACTTCTTTCATTATAATTGTGATTTCTAAGTCTTAGAATGAATTTTATAATGTTTGAATGAGCTGTGATGATTTATATTTGTATTGAGATTGGTTGTAGTTGTTGGAATCTTTGATTAGCATTTAACATTATGCTGTGATTAGCTTTAATTTCTTTACATTGTACTGGGTCAGACTATGTTTTGAAATTATTGTGAACATTCAGTGGTAATTCAAGGTGGCTTGGTTATTGGACTAAAAATGTTAATTGCTTTTCTTTGATTTTCTTTTTGGCTAATTGTGCTGAAACAATGTAATTGTGAATAATTAATATGCAAGGTGGCTTGGTGTTGATTATTCTAATTAAACCGAGTCTAGGAGGTAGCCGTTAGAGTCTTTTGAATTTAGCTAACTCCCAAATTAATTGAAGTAATGATAGCCTTAATCATTGTGCTAGAGGATTGCTCTTCCAATTGCTGTCACTTGTTAATTCTTTTTATTCATTTAATTCATATCCATTTTATAAACTAAAAATCCAAAAATTATTTACTCATTTTGCATCCTTTTAAATTTTGTCAATTAGTTAATTAAAAAGAAAATCAATCCATTTTCAAGTCAATTCTTTATTTTTGATACTTAGTTGCTTAGGATTTCAAATAAAGGCTCCTCAAAGTGAAACGACCCTAGTTTTGTACTATATTGCATTACTTGAATTTATTTTTGATTGGAAACCCCAAGGCAAACGACAAAGGCTCTCATCAATGAACTAAAATTTTATATTTATGATCAAAATAAAAATTAAATAAAATCTTATATTAATGGGAGATAGTGCTTTATATGGAGTTATTTTGCTTTATATCCTCCCAGACCCTCACAAAGCGAAGTCGCGTCTCTTACGTCATGATGCTTACGTGGACTGGATCGGTCACGACTCACGACGCTGCCCACGCTTCTACCACACACGATGTGCTTTTACAGGCCACACGCTATACTACAGCATCTGATCTCATCTTTAATTCTCTCCCACTCCGTTTTTTTTTTCCAATAACGTAAATTAAAAAATTAGTTAAAAAATAAATGAGTAAAAATTGAATTTTTTTTAAAATACTTTTATTTATGGTAGGAAGAGTATTAAAAAAGAATAAAAAATTATTATAATAAAGAGAGTTATGAAAGGAGGACAATGTGTGAGGGAGAGAGATGATTATTTAAAAAATAAGATAATAAATATATTGAGTATTAAAATGAGTAATTAATAAGGGAAAAAAAAGAAATTTGCTACAAAAATTCAAAACAACTTACAAATATTGCTTATCTTTAGGGAACAGAGAAAAATGATAGTTGCTACTTATAAAAAGGGACGGTTGGAATACTAATTTTGTTGTACTTAGTAAAGTAATTAAATTAGTTATTTATAATTAATACATTAATTTTTTTAAATTATATTTTAATCATGTGTATTGAAATAAATCATTAATTTGAAACTCTCTTAATATATATAATTAATATGATTACTTTAGAAAAAACATTATAAATTTAAAAGATAAAATAAATTATGATATTATATTTAAAATTAAAGCAAACTTTTATCGTCTACCTTGTATCTATCATTAGAGGTAGGGTAAAAAATTATTATGTTGGGTCTTTAATATAACATACATTTTGATATCCAAATTGCATTCCATAGTAAATTTTTTTTAATCAATAAAGATAATGACTATTTTATGGAAGTCACCAAGACAAAGTTGTTATAAATTACAAATTTTAACAATTTTCTTAGTATTTATAAATTAGTTACATAACTGACGTATTTAAGTCTTGATAAAGTAACCTCTTTAGGGAAGAGGGGAAGAATTTAATCCCAAAAGAAAAAATTGCAATAAAATTAGCATGATATGGCAAAAAAAGTCACCTAGCCTCCGTTTTCTCCGCCACTAATAGTGGCTCTGTTTTCTGTGTTGGAAACAGAGCCAAACAGGATATAGCCTTTTAACTAACAAAATTTCTCATCCTTCCCGACTCAGCTAGACCAATGGCAATGGGAGCCGCCGGCGAAAGCGGAGGAGGATCGAAGGCGGTCATATCCTGGAGAACATCGGAGCTGGAGGAAAGTTGGTTTTTCATATTAAGCCACTTTTGTCCAATTGATGACTGACATGCCCCTAACCGTGCCCATATGTAAATGGAAGTTCACGGTCATGGAATAGACATAACCTCAAATTCGAGTTGAAGGATGCGTCATCTTCTTCGGGAAGAGGTGGTCAAGAAGGAGGGCTCAAAACAGACAAGTGTCGTGTTACAGCATGCCCACGTGGTTGAGAAATTGAAGCATGTGCATGACTGAGAAGCTGCTAAATTAGAAGCAAATTGGCAATTTACCGGTGCTTCATATCGGCGAAATGAAAATAAGGAAATAAATTTTTTTTAATAAACTCAATTTAAAAAATTAAAAAAAGTTATAAAATTTTAATGAATAAAATATTTTTTATTTTATTTTTGGGAAAATTGGGATAAATCCTTCGTTAAAAATTTAATTGACAAATAGGACTTAAGAACTTTGTGTAACTTAACTTTTTTTGTGTGAAATTTATCTTTCCTTGTGTGTAATGATCTTTTTTTATGCGACGTATAATTCAATTTCCCTTTGTGCTAATAAAATTATTTTATGTGCAAGTTATCTTCCCTATAAGCAAACTATTCCTTTATATCCGAATAATGTTCTGTGCAAACCATCTTTCTTTTGTACAACTTATTTTTCTTTGTGTGCAATTAATCTTCTTTTGTGTAATCAGTCATCCTATACCGTATTTGCCAATTAAATTATCCCCACTTTTACCTTTATTTTTTGAAATAATTAATATGCAAGTCCTTGTAGTTTCAACTGGTTTTTAATCAGGTCCTTATAATTTTTTTTCTTTTTATCAGGTCCTTATACTTTCACATATTTTTAATCAGGTCCTTATAATATTTTTTCTTTTTATCAGGTCCTTATTGTTTTACTTTGTTTTTAATTAGGTCCTTGTAGTTTTTATTCTTTATTTTATAAATAATAAAATTTTAAAAATAATAAATTATTGTAACAATCTTATGTTAATATTCTTTTAAATTTTTAGTCAAACAAATATATTATTTATTTTCAATTCTAATTTTTATAATTATAAGATTCAAATTACAATAATAAATTTTTCTAAAATTAAAATATAATTATAAATAATTTATATTTAAGTACAATTATTATTCTGATTATTTATTAATTACTAAATGATTATATTAATTATTTTGTCTAATTATGTAATTATTAATTTAAAAATGAAATTAATTTTTAAAAATAAAGTTAATAAATAATTTTTTAAAAACTACAAAAGACCTAATTAAAAAATAAATGAAACTATAAGGATTTGATAAAAAGAAAAAAAAATAGAAGGACCTAATTAAAAACACACGAAAGTAAAAAAACCTGATAAAAAGAAAAAAATTTATAAGGACCCAATTAAAAATCAAATGAAATAGTTATCAAAAAAAAAAATCAAATGAAATTATAAGGACCCGGAGATTAATTATCCCTTATTTTTTTAATTTTGTAAAATCGTTAATTTTTTTTCTCTCGTTACCTTTCCTTTATTTTCCTCGCACTAATTGTGTCTCGAATAAGTCCTTGTACCAGTATAAGGTTCAGTTTCCCAAGGTGCAAGGCTAAAGCATAGACGAGGTCCAATCCCGGGATCGACAAAGGTTGTCTTTGCGTCTTGGGCTCCGTTTGGGTGATAAGTCACCCAAACACCCACTGGTTTTGGGTAAATCGTGGTTTTGAAAAAAACAAAAATTTTTTGTTTTTGGAGAAAAAAGGAAGAGTGTGAAAGCCTATAAGATATATATCTTGTTATTTTTTTTATAAACATATTTTTTTATAAACATATTTAATCTTATATTTTAAAAATATATATACATATTAATTATTTATTAATTATATTATCTTATGTATTATTAATTATGTTAATAAAAAATATATTATTAATAATTTTATTCTTTCAAATTAAAATATATCATAAAATCTATTTTTTCTGTAATTATCATATTAACTTATGTCTTTTTTTTTAGTAATTTGTATATATAAAAAGTGCTTCTGATAACAACTATCCAAACACTCTCACTTTTCAAAATCACTTTTTCATAACATCTAAGGGTGTGTTTGGATGAAACCAAACCGTGGTTTGGAAAAGTGATTCTGGAGAATAGATTCTGGGGAGAATAGATTCTGTGAAGAATAGATTTTGTAAAAAAGTGATTCTGAGAAGTGAGAGTGTTTGGATAGTTGTTATCAGAAGCACTTTTTATATATACAAATTACTAAAAAAAGACATAAGTTAATATAATAATTACAGAAAAAATAGATTTTATGATATATTTTAATTTGAAGGAATAAAATTGTTAATAATATATTTTTTACCAACATAATTAATAATACATAAGATAATATAATTAATAAATAATTAATGTGTATATATATTTATAAAATATAAGATTAAATATGTTTATCAAAAAATATGTTTATAAAAAAAATTAACAAGATACATATCATATAGGCTCTCACACTCTCCCTTTTTTCTCCAAAAGCAAAAAAAATTTGCTTTTTCCAAAACCATGGTTTTGACCCAAAACCATGGTTTTGGTTTTTAAAGGGGGTGTTTGGGTGGGTGACACCCCAAACCATGGTTTGGGGTGTCACCCAAACACACCCTTATTCTTTCCAGAATCTATTCTTCGCAAAATCTATTCTCCAAAATCACTTTTCCAAACCACGGTTTGATATCATCCAAACACACCCTTGGACTGGAACTAATACCGTGGCCCGCACACTATGGATGAAAAACTTTAACATGTATGGACTGAGAAATATTTGATACTCTAAATTATTTTTTAAAATATATATAGCATCGTAAAATATTTTATAATATATCTAGCATTTAAAATATTTTTTCATATACATCCAATAACTTAAATTATATTTTAATATACCTATCATTTTAAAATATTTTTTTAGGTGCATTGAGCATTGTAAATTATTTTTTGGTACATTTAGCACCATAAATTGATAAATATAAAATTGCCCAAAAAAAACTTAAAATGTTAAATGTACCATAAAATATTTTAAGTTATTGAATGTATTTAAAAAAAATATTTTTTATGGTACTGGATGCACAAATAGATTGACTCAATCCGAATCATTCAAATTAATTTATTTATCATAACAATCAGCAACATGATATCAACTTAATAATTTTTTGAGAGGGTTTAATTGCCCATGATAAATATTCAAAGAATACTAAATAAAAAATAAAAATAAATTCATTAATAATAATACTCATGATATTCAATTACAAAATCGTTAGTGTAAAGCTTAAAAGAGTATACTTTCAGTAACAAACCATTATATATTTTTAACAAATTAGAATAAAACTAACTATTTTTAATGCATAATCTAGTTGTAACAATAGTATACATATTCTGCATATATATATTAGTAGTTGTTGATGTTGATAGCGACCATGGAAGACTCTTGTCATGACCCTCACGACCTTGACAACAAGAATGTTTCTATTTATATATATATATATATATATATATATATATATAGACACACACAAACACCTCATTAATTACACGTCGACATAAAAATTCAGGCGTCGATCAAGTGCTGTGTCAAGTCGCATCCCATGAGCTCTTATCCAAGACTCCCTCGCGTCTTTTTCTTTACAAGAGCCTCATAATCAAATTACGTAGTGTGAAAAAACAGATAAAATTAATTAAACATAATAAATATGGAAGAAACTCAAACAACCTTCCCCACTTTCAGTTTTTTAATCCAAAGTGAGCTTCGTCTTTATAAACAAATTATGCATTTTTAGTTATACTCATGTTATTATTTTTATTTGAAATTTTGAATAACTGATTTTGAAATTAAAATGATGTAAGATACTTTTTCTTATTTTATTGAAATATTTTTTTTCTCCAACTCGACTTTATAATTTATCATATTTTTAGAGGGGTGAAAGATTTTAAAAAACATATTAATAAAATTAATAAATATAGTAAGATATAGGGAAAATTCTAATTAAATCCATTTGAAATAGCAAAATTCTAATTTAAGCCTACACTTTTAATAAATTCTTAATTAGGCCAAGAGGCCTAACTGGGGATTTCTAAATATTACTAAAAGAACAAAATGCCCTTCATAATTAAAAAGCCTAATTTTAGTTTTAATTCTTTTAATTAAATTTAACTAACATGTTTTTTTTTTAAACATTATCACATGAAAATTTGGCCAAAACATTATCATATAAAAACACAAAAATAAAAATAACGATTATAGCCCATAAAAAATAATTGAAAATTCAAGATAAAAAAATACATAATTTCTAGATATCTATAGAATTGCAAAAATATGGGAACTAATAAAAATTTTACGATTTCAAATGTAAAAGATTAACAAGATCAAAGATTTTTTTTTTTGTGTGAGAAAAAGACCAAATCAAATATTCATGGAATTCTTGAATATCTATCAAAATTAATTTTACTATTTCACAACTTACAGTGAAACTCATTAATTCATCTTCAATTTTCTGGTCTTCAACATTTATTCAATATCAAATTTTTATTATATAAAAAAATAAAAGGCTATAAATTCTAGAGTTGACATAAGGTTCACAATTACAAAACACATCTTCGACATAAAATCTAAAAAAGACCACGTCCTCATTAGTAAATCTACTAGAATAATTAAAACTAAAATTAGATTTACACCTATATTCAATTTTCCTTTTTGATTACGAAGAGGCATTCCGGTCTTTTAACAACATTTGAAAATTCCTAATAAGACCTCTTAGCCTAATTAGGAATTCGTTAAAAGTATAAGCCTTAATTGGAATTTCATTATTTTAGATAGATTTAATTGGGATTTTCCCTAAGATATATATTACAAATATTTTATTATATAAAAATTAATAAGGATAAAATTGTCTGTATAAAAATATTTTTCCTCTCCTTCGCTACTAAACTAAATAAGGTAACCTTAAATTTTTTTCCCACCATTAAATTTCCTTCCCTTTCTCCCCCCAGTCAAACACATCCTAAAGGCCTGTTTGATTTCATAGAATTCATTTTAATGGAAATGAAAACTGATTTGAAAATGGAGATAGATATGAAAATTAATATGGGTATAAACTTTAAAAAAATGTTTGGTTGAAAATCGATTTTAATTTTTAATTAATATATATGTATTAAAGGACACTACTTAGTCTTACTTCCAGTTCATCATATCCATTATGTCAAGCTCTCCAATCAAATATAGCTATGTATCGTATTTTTAAAATATATACCATCATTTAATTATAAACTCACACGGGGACATGGCCATGTGTATTACAAAATTTGACATAATAAATATAAGAAATTTGACTTAAATATTTTCCTATATTAAAATGTATGAATACTAGAATGGACTTTAGTTAGATCAATCAAGTTTCTTATGTCAAGTTTTCCGATTATTATAATTGAAAAACTCAACGTAATAATTACCGGACACCTGACCTAAGTTTTTTTCCTACTAAAATATCGTCCAAAAACCCGGGGGAGGGGGGGACCTCCTCCTTCCTGTTTGAAACTTCCGACCACCTACCCACACCGTCGTATTCCATTCACGTCATAACTCCGGCAATCAAAACCAAGAAACAAAGCATCATAAATCCAAACCATGGAGCAACACTAATTACGGACACCATGAGAAATACAAATCGCAAAGCCAAATCACAGTGATTGGAGAACTTGATGACCACCAGAATGTTTCCTATGCACACACACGCACCCCTTATTAATTAATTAATTAATTAATTAATTAATCACACGTCGGCATAAATATCCTACTTGACCCTCCTGTCTATTTTTCTCATCTTTGTAGGAAAGTTCATAATACTTGCAACCATTTATTTTCTTTGTTTGGGGCATCAACTTTTCACAAATGTAGATGCGTGTGTCTGTTGTCCTTACACAAATATATAAGTTCAAATATAGAGATTTTTGTGATGATGGGGGCGTCCACGCCTTAACCTCATATTACTTTAGTCCTTGGCATCGCTCGCCTTTAGTTTCGTCTTCTTATAAATCATACGTAGTGTGGCACTCTCTCCCTCATCCTCAACATTGTCTTTAACATAGCTGATCCACGGCCGATCGATCCAGTGAGTACCAAAATAGAAATGAGTTATATTGAATTGTTTATTATTTATAATTTTTGCTTTATTTAAAAGTAAATTACAATTTATTGCTACTTATATTAAAATTAATTAATATGAAACTGATAATTTTATTTTAATTCTCTTCCGTAACCTGAAATTCAACTACTTAATTATTTTTTTAAATTACCTAAAAATTATGTATTTTATTTTGTGCATGTATGTTATTATATATTTATACAATACTATTTTTTATTTAATTATTATGCTACCGGTCCAACTAGACGATTCAACTGATCCGACCGTTTGAACCGTAACCCGCTGATCTTTCCAGCTTGACATCTGGTCCGGCTTTTAAAACATTGGCTTCAGTTGACATCTTTAGTTTTCATTTATGATATATTGCACACAACAGAAGATATATTATACTTACATATTATAGTTATACTTGCTCAAATTCAGGTCTTTTTAGTAATTAAATTTTTAAACAGGAATTTTTTACTTATTTTTTCTTTTTTATATGACATTATCCTATTAAAAATCTTTTTTCTTGTCATTTTCACTTAAACATATTTAATATTAAAGTACTCTTTATGGTGTTATTTTTACGTCCTCCGAGACCCTCATAAGGGTTAATATAAATTTTGGTCCCTCAAATTTGAATTAATTTTAGTATTAGTCTCTGAAATTTCAAACACATGGTATTAGTCCTTAAAATTTTAGCCGTTACAAAACGTTGATCCCTGGTACTTACACACCGTTAATTTCATCTGAGATGGCATTGATACCGTTAATCTGCTGAGGTGGACACATAAGTTGGCACACTAGGCTTGATGACCTGGACATAAGTTAAAGAAAGAAAGAAAAAAAAAACGCACGCACACGACAAAAAGAAAAACAGAGACAAGGACGCTTACTAAATATCCAACTATGATGCTGTTGATTCGGTTTATAAGGCATTAGTCATTTGTTATAATAGGCTAAGCAGCAAAAGAAAGCACCAAACTAATTTAGGAAACCAAAAATTTGCCACCAATTACTATTGAGTACCTTAGGATTATTAAAAAGCATAGCTTACAGCAGTATCCAACTATTATTATATGCAACTGAAGTTCATCATATCCAACTATGATGCTGCTGTGGCGTTATTAAAATCCATGATATCCAACTAAAATAAAGTCAAGTTATAACTCAAATTACATCTCTGTTTGTCTCTGTTTTTGAGACCAAAAACAGAGCTAATAAAAGAAAAGGTATCTTCGTGCAATGGGAAGCAAAGAGGAGGAGGAGAAGTATCCATCCATCATTGCCATGGTTCTAAAATCTGATAACCACTTACTTTCCTGCTTTTGTAGTGGATCTAAAGTTTGATACTCATGGAGGGAAGGGACATGTGACGTGAGAGCTGAATCAAAGCCTCTCTGAACATGGTATTTCAACATGTGCTGTGAGGGAGAAAGCATAGAAGGGACTTTATATGCAAGATAGAATGGGATGAATGATTGAGAGGGGGGTGCATTATAATGGTTTGTGTGAGCTTGATTATGAACCAGCTTGGATTGAATGGACCTGTTAAGCCAGAAGAGAATGTGAGTGAATCAGGATAGTGCCAGAAGAGATGCAAGGATAATGAACACTGATTCACCCGAGTACCCGACCTTTCTTGCCTTCACCCTTCCGTGCCATCATTGACCCTCCTCTTGCGCTTACTCCCTCCCCTTTGCTTTCCCGTCTCAACCAGGGTGTGCGTTTTTAAATTCTTTTATTTGTATTTTTTCTTTTTCTAGATAAAATGCACGCATGTACCAACTTATATATTCAGCTCATCAGGGGTGACGGTGTTAATAACATCTGAGATAAAATTAACGGCGTGAATGCGCAAGGACCAACGTTTTGTAACAGCCAAAATTTCAAGGACCAATGTCATGTGTTTAAAATTTCAGAGACCAATATTAAAATTGACTTAAATTTAAAGGTCTAAAATTTGTATTAACCCCGCAGAGAACGAATCATGTCTCTTACGTCATGATGCTTACGTAGAGTTGACTCGGTCACGACTGACGACGCTGCCCAGGCTTTTACCACACACGACGTCCTTTTACGGCCCCCACGCTGCATTACAACATCTCATCTTTAATAGTCCCTCCGTCCTCTTTTATAAATAATAATAAAATTTTCTTAAAATACTCTTATTTAATAGAAAGAATATAAAAAAATAAAAATTATTATAATAAAAAGAATTATGAAAGAGAGATAATGTGTAATAGAGAGAGGTGATGATTTGATAAATAAGATAATAAATATATTGAGTATTAAAATAGGTAATGAATGAGGAAGAAAAAGAAAATTTGCTATAAAAATTTAAGACAACCTATAAATATTGTTTATATTTATGGATAAAAAGAGAATAATAGTCGGTGCTTATAAAAAGGGACGGATAGAGTATTAATTTGCTTGTACTTAGTAAAATAATTAAATTAATTATTTATAATTAATATGCTGATTTTTTAAATTATTTTTTAATCATATGTATTGAAATAGATCATTAATTTGAAACTCTCTTGATATATATAATTAATATGGTTATTTTAGAAAAAATATTATAAATTTTAAAAATAAAATGAATTGCAATATTATATTTAGAATTAAAATGAAGCCTTCATCGTCTATCTTGTATCTATGATTAGAGGTAGTGTAAAAAATTATCTCGGTTCTTTAATATAACATACACTTTGATATCCAAATTGCACTACGTAGTAAATTGTTTTTTAATCAACAAGGATAACAACTATTTTATGGGAATCACCAACACAAAGTTGTTATAAATTACAAAATTTAACAATTTTCTTAATATTTATAAATTAGTCACATACAGATTTAGGTCTTGATAAAGTGACCTCTTTAGGAAAGAGAACAAGAATTTAACCAACAACATTTCTTATCCTTCCACTAATCAATGGCAATGCGAGCCGCCGGCGAAAGCGGAGGAGGATCGAAGGACGTCATATCCTGGAGAACATCGGAGCTGGAGGAAAGTTGGGTTTTCATATTAAGCCACTTTTGTCCAATTGATGACTGGCATGCCCCTAATACTGCCCATATGTAAATGGAAGTTCACGGTCATGGAAGAGACATAACCTCAAATTCGAGTTGAAGGATGCGTCATCTTCTTCAGGAAGAGGTGGTCAAGAAGGAGGGCGAAAAACAGATCAGTGTTGTGCTACAGCATGTCCACATGGTTGAGAGAAATTGAAGCATGTGCATGACCAAGCAGCTGCTAAATTAGAAGCAAATTGGCAATTTACCTGTGCTTGGCATGAGCAAAATGGAAGGAAGGAGATAAATTTTTTTAACAAGTTTGATTTAAAAAATTAAAAAAAATAGGATTATGAAATTTTAATAAATAACATAATTTTTAATTTTTTTAATTTTTTTACATCCAACTTATTAGTATATTTTTTCTCCGTTTTTTTTTATTTTCCTCGCACTAAATGTGTCTCGAATTAGTCCATGTACCCGTACGAGGTTCAGTTTCCTAAGTTGCAAGGCTAAAGCATAAAGGAAATCCAATCCCGGGTTCGACGAGATTGTCCTTGCCTTGCGTGGTGGACTGGAACTAATACCATGGCCGGCGCACGACATTTCCCCTCCCTTCCCACCATGGATAACTCTTTTTTTTTTTGCTGTGAGCACTTGGTATCCTGAGCCAAGATATTTTTTAGACACAATAATAGGTATAGATTAATCCGGATTGAGGCATGACAGGAATTATTAAGGTTGGCGTCCTTGGCCCTTAAGATGCTGTATTTCCACTGCTCAAACTCAAGACCCGCGGTTAAGTTAGAACAGCCCCAACCAGCTGATCTAATCGTCGGGGTTCCCACTATGGATAACTTTAAGATGTATGACCTAATAAAATTAATATTTTGAAATATTTTTAAAAATATATTTAGTATCTTAAAATCTTTTATAATATATTTAGTATTTAAAATATTTTTTATGTACATCCAACACTTTAAATTATATTGTAATGCATCTATCGTCTTAAAATATTTTTTCAGGTGCATTGAACATTGTAAATTATTTTTTAGTGTATTTAGCACCACAAATTGATATATGTAAAATTGCTCAAAAAATTTAAAATATTGAATATACCATAAAATATTTTGAGATATTAAATCCATTTAAAAAATATTTCACAGTACTGGATGCATATACCGTCGACTCAATCCAAATCATCCAAATTAAATTTATTTATCATAACAATCAGCAACATGATATCAACTTAATAATTTTTTCAGGGGGTTTAATTGCCAACGATAAATCAAAGAATACTAAATACAAAACTAAATAAAAAATAAAAATAAACTCATTAATAATAATACTAGTCATTGTACACCAAAAAATAATAATAATAATAGTCATTGTATTTAATTACAAAAATCGTTAGTGTAAAGCTTAAAAGAGTATACTTACAGTACCAAACCATTATATATTTTTAACAAACTTGAAAAAAAAAACTATTTTTTTTCTTCGAATGGGAGGTATTTTATTCAAATATATACGAAAGGGGTACAACTTAAAACGAAAACAAAAGAGGGAAAAAAATAGATAACTATTTTTTAATGCATAATCTAGTCGTTGATGTTGATGGAGGCCGTAGACTCTGGTCACGACCCTCACGATCTTGACGACGAGAATGTTTCTACACACACACGCTCATTAATGACGCGTCGACATAAAAATTAATGACGTGTCAAGCCGCATGGAACGAGCTCTTATCTAACGCTCCCTCGGGTCTTTTTTTCTTTACAAGAGCTTAATAATCAAATTACATAGTGTGAAAAAATAGATAAAATTAATTAAAAATAATAAATATGGAAGAATCACAACCAAACTTCCCCACTTTCAGTTTTTTAATCCAAAGTTAGCTTCGTTTACAAACAAATTATACATTTTTAGTTATAGTCATATTATATATTTTTATTTGAAAATTTGAATAATTAATTTTGAAATTAAACTTATGTAATCTAATTTTTTCTTATTTTATTGAAATATTTTTTTTCTCCAACTCGACTTTATAATTTATCATATTTTTAGAGAGGTGAAAGATTTTAAAAAACATATTAATAAAATTAATAAGTATAGTACAATACATATAAAAATATTTTATTATGTAAAAATTAATAAGGATAAAATTATCCATATAAAAATATTTTTCCTCTCCTTTTCTACTGAACTAAATAAGATAACATTAAATTTTCTTTTCTTCATTAAAGTTCCTTCCCTTTCTCCCCCCGAAACCAAAAACATCCTAAAGCCTGTTTGACTCTATAAAATTCATTTTAATGGAAATGAAAATGAATTTGAAAATGGAGATAGGTCGAAATTTAATATGGGTATAAATTTAAAAAAATGTTTGGTTGAAAATATAATTTAATTTTTAATTAATATATATGTATTAAAGGACACTACTTACATCAAGTTTCTTATATCTATTATGTTAAGCTCTCTAATCAAACATAACTATGTATCCTATTTTTAAAATATATACTATCATTTAATTATAAACTCATACGGAGACATACATGGCCATGCGTATTACAAAATTTAACATAATAAATATAAGAAATTTGACCTAAATATTTTTCTATATTAAAATGTATGAATACTAAAATGGACATCACTTAGATCAATTAAGCTTATTACAACTTTTATATCAAGTTTTTCGATTAAAATGATTGAAAAACTTAACGTAATAATTACTGGACACCTGACCTAACTGTTTTTCCTACTAAAATATCGTCCAAAAACGGGGGAAAAAAAACCCTCCGCCTTCCTCTTCTTTGAAACTTCCGGCCACCTGCCCCCTATTCCATTCACACCATAACTCCGGCAATCAAAACCATGACACAAAGCATCATAAATCTTAGGCATGAATATCTTACTTGTCCCCTCCTGTCTATTTTTCTCATCTTTGCAGGAAAGAGCATAGCACTTGCAACCAGCCTTTATTTTCTTTGTTTGCGGCATGAACATTTCACAAATGTAGATGTGTGTGTCTATTGTCGTTGCACAAATATGAGTTCAAATATAGAGATTTTTGTGGTGATGGGGGCATTCACGCCTTTACCTCATACTACCTCCGATCTTAAATATAAGATTTAATTAACTAATTTGAGGAGATTAAGAAAATAAATTAAATTAGTTATTTGTAATAAACAAATGTTGTCTGTCCTAAAATATTTTTGCTAATCAAGTAGTGCATTAGCTATAACTACTTTTATTAGAAGGACTATATACCTTGGAAAAAATGCATAAATATGAGAGATAAAGTGGATTGGGGTCTCATATTAAGGATCAAAATAAAAATCAAATAAGATCTTATATTAAGAACTGGAGATAGTATTAGTCAAGTCTTTGGCATCACTCGCGTTTAGCATCGTCTTCTTATAAATCATACAGAGTGTGGCACTTGCACCCTCATCCTCAACATTGTCTTTAACATAGCTGATCCATGGCTGATCCAGTGAGGTTAGTTTTCTCTCTCTCTCAATTCTTACTTACTACTCTGCTTTCTCCCCATCTGTGTATCCCAAATCCATACATGAGCTGGGAGTGTGAGCTGTTCTCCATTTTGGAGTTCTTCCCAGATGTTTTTTAAAGTTTCTTTTCATCACTAGATTCTAAATAATAATGGTGAGTTTGTTGGTTTTTTTGCAGTTCAAATCCATGGCATGATATCTTTGTATTCTTGATCACAACCATAGCCATGGTGGTTCAAATGCACTTTTCCAACTCATCTTCCTCCGACAAATACTCTGCAAACGTGTGGATCTTCATAGGATGCTTGTTCCTTTATGCCTTTTCATCTGCCTACTACAAGTCTCACGCCTCCAACCCTAATAATATTAATGCTACCCCTTATCAAATCCAACTCTCATCTCACGTAGCTGTAATCTCAGGAAGCATGGCTTGTGCTGCACTCATATCAGCGATGGTTTCTAAACCTGTTATATAGCACTCATCGTCGTTATCTACTTCATGTGGCTCCTCATATATTTTGCCCCAAACCTAGTAACCCAAACATGCAAGAAGATAGGTTCATACGTGTTCGACATGTGCAAGGGAATTGAGCATAACCATGACGCAGCAGACAACATGGAACTTGGAATGTAATAAGGGGAGGAAAAACAATCAAAGGCTTGGCAATCATCAGACAAGTTTATATGGAATAATGATATTATGTACTGGTTTTAGATCATTATTTAGGAATAGGTTTCTGCCTCTATTCATATGGAAGGCTTTCCTAATCATATTTGGAGACGCTTGTGCTAAGAACAACCGATGCTCTATTGTTTACTTGTTCTGTGTTGAATAAAATTTAGTGATGGTTTCACACATGAACCCAGTCATCTATTTATTTAACAAAATGAAAGGGATCTGTTGTGTACTTGTGTTGCTTTCATCGTGCTGAAGCACACCAGTTCATTACCTAAATAAAAATATGTTATAGATGGAGTTGAAAATACTGGCGGGAGAAAAGACAGAAACAAAACATAGAATTGAAGATGCCGGCAAATCACTAGAACTTCAAAAGTATGCTTTTGGTGGCCCCTTGTGGCTCTCAGTCAATTGAATATTTAGGATGGGATGATTAAATATTCCGAAAGTATTCATAAAAGAGCATCTAGTATGTATCCGAAATTTTTTATGTCTTATATGTTGAAAGTTTATTTCCGTAACAAAAATATTCTGATCGTTATCCACTGTCAAATTTAATTGTTAAATTATGTGGTTTGACCTGTGTTTTTAACAAGCAAACTTAAAGACAGATAATAGTTTAGAACAGAAATGCTACGAGGTTAAACTTTCAGGATATATAAGAACTAAAAAACTCCAAATACTAAGTACTCATTCATAAATACTTTGGAAATTTTTAAGCACTTTATCACCTAATATTTTGTTGTAATGGATTGTACCAGATAGTGCTTCTCTTGAAATAACACGTGTCCTGCTCGAGCTTCTCTTAAAATAACACGTTCCTGCTCGAATTCTGACTTTCCAAAATGGTTTATAACATAAGAGTAATTTTACAAAGCAATTAATTTACAATAATAATTTTTTTATTTCGAATTTCGTTTTTTGTTTATTACTCTTAGGAGTATTTTTTATTCACGTAAAAACATAGCAAAAATAATATACAATCCATACACAAATGCCATATAACTGAACTCTCTAATGTACATAAATTGGTTCAAATGACCAATCTGCAAAAAAGAAAAAAAAAGACATTCCCAAGTGTATATAAAATGAATATCATCAATCGATCTATTTCTTCAAAATCGCTAGCATTGAAAGGACAAGGAGGCGCCGATGAGGGCGACGGAATTGGAAACAGATCCAGCAGTTCCGACAACGGGAGCAGGGGCCGGCGAGGGTGACATGTGGAAGTCCTGGGCGGAGGCGGCGGCGGAGAAGAGAGCGACGGCGAGGAGGACAGTGAAGGCCTTGAATGTGCTCAGTGGTGCCATGGCGAATGGGTGGAGAGAGAAAGAGAGATTGAGAAAGTCTGAAAAGATAGATACCGGAGAACGCAGAGCAAACCCGATGGAAGTAATAAGATTGAAGGGAGTGGGGAAGAAGTAGGAAGGGAGGGGTACATAAATATAGAAGGAGGAGGCGCGTGGGAGGAGACCGCTGGCAGAGAGGAAGCGCGTGAGGTGTTCGGTGTGACTTTGAAGTTTTCGTGAGAGGCGGGGTGGAGACGATGAGGTCGGCCTATGGATTTTCTTTCCTTTTGCCGTGTTTCGCTCAAAAGGATGAAAGGAGATAGTGCATCAAGCTATTCGCAGGGGCCAACTTGATCCTCTTTCGCAGGGATCCCAGACGAGGAAATCCTAGGAGAGCCACCGACTCCAACTAATTTGTTAACCGATTCCTTTCGTCGCTTCTTCTTATTGACCGCCATGGGTCTAATTAGCGTGGATACCCGTTCATACCCCTTATGTGAGATTATCTAATTAATTTTTTTTTTCGGCCCGCGTGATTGTTTATTCCTTAATGTGAAAGGACTTGTAATTTTTAAAATTTATTAATGTGTTCTGAATTTCTTAATAATAAAAATTAAAAATATTTAAAAAGGAAGAAATTTTATTATGCTTGCACTGCATTAACTTGTTATTTTAAAATTATTTTTTTGAGGATGAAAATGGCAACCATAACCACAACCATATATATTAATTTCATTTGTTTGTTAGCAATTTGAATTTATTCATTTTGAATGAATGAATGGGATAGGTTTGAACGTCAAAATTGGCTCTCTTCCTTTGACAATTGCTGAACAATGAGACATATTATATCATCAAAGATTTGCAAATGTAGTGGAATAGAGGATTTCAAAGGTTAGAGGTGTTCAAAGATTTGATTGAGACAACAAATTGAAGGCGACCTTTCTCTTTGGATTTAGTTGATAGACTTAGAAAGAATAAGAGTTGGGTCTAGTAAAAAATGTCAGTTTTTCATAACATGATGAATCAATATTTATTTCTGTTCGGAAAGGTACCTACATTTAGTACTCGGCAAAATGTCTCAAATAAGATTGCCTTCAATAGGAGAATACTTATGCTTTAACAAAAAAAATTGAGAATACCTATGCTTTAACATAGGAGTATTTTATTGCAAAATGGCTTTAGTTTCTTTTCAGAGTACCTATGCTTTAATATAGGAGTATTTTACTGCAAAATGGCTTTAGTTATTTTTTATCGAGAAACCCCGTTTACAGGATAAAAGTGGCTTTAGTTATTTTACTGCAAAAAGTGGCTCTGTTTTTAGAAAACAGAGCCAAACAGACTATTGTCTTTTAGTTAGCAGAAGTGTTTATTCCTCCCCATCCAATTATTCAGATGGAAGCCGCGGGCGAAGACGGAGGATGATCCTTGAGAACACCGGAGCCATATTCAGAGGTTGCAGCCACCGGAGATGGAGGAAAGTTGGTTTTGGCCTTTGGGTTGCGAAGGGAACAGGCAGCACCGTCGTAGGCCAGCCCCGCCGCCACCGTAGCTACGGACGTGCCTAACCAAACGCGTGTTTTCTTCCATGGGTCGCAAATCTTGACGGAATATCAACCCCACGGCCGCTTTCTCATCCCTCTGTAGTGATCTCACGTGACATGGAAGAGGAAGGTGCAGAGGAAGAAGCCATGAAATGAAACAAAGCTTTTTCAGTATATCTCTCTCACACTCACAAGAAAAGCCATCCTTTCGTACAACCGAGAAATTTAACAGGTCAAAACGATAATGTATGAAGCTATGAACTGAAACTACATATCTGAAACTGAATTGGAGATTAGGTGGCCACTAAATGATAAATAGCATTTTATTTAGCTCGTTGGCTTAAATATATTAAAAAAAATTAATTGAGTAAATTACTTGTAATGAATAAATATTGTTTTTCCTAAAATATTTTTACTAATAACATGTGCAAGTAATAAGGATGTAAATTCGGATCATAACCTTACAAGAGTCTATTGGTACTAATTGTATGCAATTAAATAATAAAATATAAAAAATAACAATAATTTTATTTAAATATATCTTAAATCTAAATAATTAAAATTAAATTAATCAATTTTTTATAATTTATCATATTTAACAAAGAAATTTTTATAAAATTCATATATAAAGTCACTAAACATATCTAAATTAAAAATTTAGTATAGTTTAAAAAGAAGTTGACATGATTTTGTCTTGTAAAAAACGATAAACTCGGTGAGTGAACTTGTAAGTTTGACCAAATTTACAGCTAACACGAGTTTAAGAGCAACTTGACACAATTTTGTAAGATGAAAATATAAAAACATTAAACTTAAGCATTCAACTCACGAGTTTGACAATAATTTATGTAACCACTATAAATTCTATTTTGAGAAAAAGTAAATAAACATGAGAGACAAATATTTAGGACCAAATTGAATATGAAAAGGTAGAATATAATGCAATTTAGCAACAATGTGGCCATCCGTAAACGTTAAAGCCGTGCAACGAAGAGCAGTTTCATAAGCACTTTGAAGCATATGTGTGCATTGATGCAGTCAGCATCGCGAAGGCGAGCATTATATGGAATCCTTTTTTTTTTTTTTTCCCCCATATGGAATCCATTGAAGCATGAAGGAGAGGATCGACGTTAAGGAATCCATTGAAGCATGAAGGAGAGGATCGACGTTAAGGAATCCATTTATTGCCTCCTATCCTTGATATATTATACTTTAAATTATTTCACAATAATTAAGAAAATTACTCCCTCAACTACTTTTTTATGAGGAAACAAAACTACTTCTTACTATTTATATTTATAGGTGACATTTTAGATGATGTTTGAAAGGGTTAATATAATTTTTAGGTCCTTAAATTTGGGTTCATTTTGGTATTGATTCTTGAAATTTCAAACATGTCGTTTTGGTCCTTAGAATTTAATCCATCAGCAAACATTGGTCCCTGAAAGTAAAAGGCTGTTAAGTTTTGCTGAGATGGCACAAACGGTTTATTTTTGGATGACGTGGCCTGTGACTTAACAATATGACATGGCATGATAAGATGACTTGGACATATAATTAAAAGGGAAAAAAATAGAGGAGCTTCTTCACGTTACGGTCGTCCGTCGTAGTGATCGCCGGCATGGGCTTCTTCATGGACGCCTATGATTTTTTTTGCATTTCCACCATCTCTGACCTCTTAGGTCGCTCGTGTTACACCGATCTCGCTAACAACGAACCCGAGTCAATTCCTCACAATGTCAATAACGCAGTCATCAGAGTCTTAGAAATTAGAATAGAGATTTGAGTTAAAAATAGACCTAAGAATTTAAGAAAAAATGAAGAGAGAATATCAGACACGAGAACTAACTAGCAGATCTACCAACGAGAAGGAGAAAAACCAGCAGAGGAATGAGATAGCAATAACAGAGGGAGTTGATTGGAGAGAGAACGGAGAACATAGAAGGTAACGACGGTTAAAGAGCAATAGAAACAAATAAAGCAACAACAAGACAGAGAGAAGAAAAAACAGATAGGTAACTACAGCTAGAAGGTGGAAGGAACAAGAGAGAAATAAGAATGGGGTGATGTTGGAAGGCAAGATCTGCTGAGGGACGTGAAGAAAGAATGCATAACTCCGGAGAGATAGGAGCAATCCACAAAACAATCTGCAAAGACATAGGAGCTCTTCAACGGAACGAGGAATGGAATCTAGAAAGAAGGTGGAGCGCCACTCTACTTTATCTCCACGCAATTCACAAATGGGAGAAACAGACAGATGAAGAAGGAGAGGATAGAGAGGACAACTTGGACATGGAGGAGAAGATTTGCACGGAAAGTTGAGGAAAGAAAGAGCAACGGGCAATTCGATAGCTAATGGCAGAGAGACGAGCTCTTCGACGGAAATGGAGAAGAAAATATGGAGAGCGCGTCTTTCTTTCTAATTTGTTGTGTGCGTGCGTTCTGAATAAGGCTCCATTTTTCTATTTAATGAGCAAAATCAAAGGTACGTTGAAACTAAAATTCACACATGAAGAAATATTATATTCAAAACTCAAACATTTGTGCGTTATAAGTTGAAGAAAATGCAGGCAAATCATTAGAACCAAAAAACATGTTTTTTTTTTGGGGTGCAACCTGATCACATAAACATTTATGTAATGTGGATTGTACCGCTTAGTGCTTTTCTTAGAAGATAAAAATTGGGAGGAGAAAAAATTGAAGAAGATAAAATATTAACGACCTCTTTTTTTTTTTTAAGCAAAATTAACGATCTCTTGTTTGAATTGAAAAAAAAAATTAACGACCTCTTGTTTGAATGAAAAAAAACAAAACAAAACATGGAGGAAAGAAAATGAACAAATGTTACAATGACAATAATATCCTTATATCTTGGTTTATTAAATCTTTTCTCATCATTTATAAGAAAACTATATAAAAACAAATATTATCAAAATATTTTCAAGTAAAAATATGGTTTCCATAAAAAGCCTCTTCCATGCATATAAATTGGCTGGTGTAAAGCTATAATTTTCTTTTCATATGTTGAAGAAACCTATTTCTAGATGATGATTAAATAGGGAGAGATAAGTATATAATATCATTTTTAAAAAAAAAATCAGACAGGTAGATACTAATGGCCTAAAATTAAAAGTGGGATTAAATCTATGACTTTTTACTTAGAGCAAAGCCTACATGCCATTAGACTATACAGTTATTTTACAAAGTGATTAGCAGTGTAACATTACAAGCTCTCAGTTTGCCCAACCTATGCTTGTTCTTATTTCCTTAGAGAAGTTCCAGCATATAATGATCACTTACACAACTTGAGAATGGTCTAAACTTCTAGATTGTCTGTTGGGTCATGGTTAAGCTCGATTTCTTTGCACATGTCGTACACATATGAACCTATCTTCTTACATATTTCAGTTACTGTGTCTGAGGCAAAATATATGAAGAGCTACATTAAATAGATAATGATAATGAGTGCTAAAACAGGTATAGAAACCAACACTGATATTAATGCAACACAAGCCATACTTGCTGATGTTACAGCTATGTGAGATGAGAGTTTGAAATAAGTGGCATCGTCATTTGAGATGGAGACGTGAGACTTGTATTAGGCGGATGAAGAAGCCATAAAAAAACAAGCATACCATAAAAATCCACAGGTTTGCACAGTGTTTGTCAGGAGGAGATGAGTAAGGGAAGTGCATTTGAACAGCCATGGCTATCGTTGTACGTAATCAAGAGTACAAATGTAGCGTGTCCAGGAATCAAACCCAGGAGCCCACAAGTTTGCTTTGAGACAAGAACATAGTGTTGTTGGCCTATCAGCAAATATTATAGGGATAGGAAATTAAAGTGGAAGAAGGCCAGTGATTCTAAAAGAACGTGGGGGGAGCAGATATAGAAATAGAATGACATAGAGGGATTGGAAGTGAAAGAAGCTTGAAGATGCAATATGGAGTCGGCAGATGAGAGATGAAAAATAAGAAAGCTAAGTATGTGATTCAGAGAGAGAAGGCGTATTAACCTCACTGGCTCAGCCATGTTGAGAGAGAGACAGAAAGAGAGAAGGGGGAAGTTTAGACTGGTGGTAAAGAGAATAGCGAGGGATATATATAATTTTGAGATTTCAAGAGACTTAAACGTGAGAGAAGCATCTGAAGAGATTAAAAGTAGAGATCTATAAGAGCACGAGACTTTTGATTTCCATTAGCATGCACCCAAGTAGATGGAATACGTGGAAGAAAAGCAATATCAAGAACAGCATGAGAGATTTAATAATGATTTGATATGTTTAATATTATTAACAAATTAATTTGCAAGTCTTCTTTATCTCAATTTTTAACGACGTCACTATAATTTATTTTGTTTGAAATAAGTCCTTAAGGTCTAATTAGTCATAAACATTTATCTTTGAACGTAAAACTCATTACTTTTAATTTATAGAATTTCATAGACTTTATGAAATTTCCTTTGTTTTATTTAATATCATTTTAACGCCTATGCATTCCTATAAATGACATTTCATAAAGATTATAAATTTAAATTATCGTAACAAATGATTAGGGTCTAATTAATTCAAAAAAATAAATTATAAGAATCTAATTCAAAATTGAAATAAATTGTAAGGATTTATAAATTATTTTCCTTATTAAAAAAGTATGCAAAATGGAAGACATCATCTCTTAGATATCCTAAGCATGTGACGGAAAACCTAGTATATAATTTTTAAGACTAACCAATTCTTTGTTCTCCTTCCCTCTCCCAATTTAATCGCATAATTTGTCCGAATTTGAGCTCATCAAAATCATCAGCCCCGCATGTCACAAAAAGCAATATTGGTGCAAATTTTTAAGTGAAAATATAACATTGAAAAAATAATAATGATTTTCCATGCAAAGACAGCATTTAAAACCTTTTATTATTTTTCATTTGGCAAACGCACAAATTTACTCCAGAAGCTTTTATTCAGAAATGCTAGATATCCAGAAGAGTTTTTAAGTGCAGATTTATCCTGTATATAGCAATTTTTTAATTCTATCATTAAAAAACTAATATTAATTATTAAAATAGTGGTACTAGTAATTAATATTTTTAATAATAAAAGACAATATTGTTACGATTTTAAATTTTTGGAATAAATTTACACATCTACCTTTTTATATGACTATATCTCTTTGATGTGATATCATTTCATATCAGCGTTATTTAATTTCACATCCAGAATCATTCATAAAAGATTTTAAAGTCATAGAAAATGAGACCCTCATAAATTCACCATCATTCTTTCATTATTATTTATATTTTTATCTTAACATGCAAGAAGGAAATCAACTTTATAACAATAAATAAATAATATTTATTTTTAAATTTTATTTTATTTATTATTTTATTGCAGAAGCCTATATTTATTATTATTATTTTATTGCATTATTCATCGAAACGAAAATTTGTGTCTCAGTTTAAAATGTAGGGGATTAGTTTAAAAAATGGACAGAGGGAAGATCTAAGGCTTTTATTTTGTGGGATAATCGCAAGGTCAATTATCTACCAGATGAAAGTTAAAAAAGGAAAAAAAAAAAAAAAGGGGGGGGGGAGGTTGGGGTCCACTCGGCGGCTCCTCCTCTCAGCGTCCCAATGTGGAGTCTACCCTGCTAATAATAGTAATAACGAAACCGAGCTCTCATGAAAGGCAAAATATTGCAAAAAGGTCTCTTCAAGTTTGAAAATTACTCATAAGTCTTATAGGGATCTGATTGCAATAAAAAGAAAGATGAAAATACTATATTGTCCCTGTCAAAAAAAAGATGATATATTTTGAACCCTTTTCCCTTTTTCGCCTGTTCCGCCCTCCTCTCAAAATCGTGGGCTCAATCCTCTCAAAATCATCCACTCATCAAAAGCAACTTACCTCAGAGCCTTCATTATTGCTATTATCGTTGAAGATCGCCTAAGTTGTTACCATCGTTGAAGCTATTCATTGTCAGAGCATCGTCGACGGCATCCTTGTGTTCATCCGCGTTGTTTGTTTATGGTAATTTATTCTTCCTCTTACTTTGCAAAGTTAAAATGTTGCATCTGATTTGTTTATTCAAGTTCGATCATATCCATCAGGTATGCATCATAAATATTATATCCTGTTCTTTTTTCTAAATTGATTAAAATAAAGTTTGAACATGGGTTCCAAAACCAGAGTTCACCTTTCAATGTTTGATTTAATCATCTTAGCTAGATTTCTGACCTTTGTCGGATTGAAGTATTCCAATGATTCTTTTTAATGATATTTATCCAAACAATTGTGGTTGAAGAAATAAAGGCATGCTGACTATTCTACATGTCTCAATAAGGAGTGCTAACGTTAAATTCGAATGACTTTGAATAAATAATACTTATGCATGAAATTATTTAGACCAACTCGAGTAAATTTTGAAGTTTAAATAAAGACCATGTAAGTTTTATATTGATTGAACCAGAACTTGAAATTTGTGACCGTTAAAGGGTTAATGTCTAGAAGCCTTTAAATTAAATCCTAATATACATAAACATTAGAACAAGTGTGAAGTTTTGGTCTCGATTTTATTTTATTAAATTTTTGGATTTCTGACGCGTAACTATATCTCAAATGTGTGTTAATGATTAGCCGGTCATATCAAGAACAGACAGTGGTATAGAGGATTTTTTTATGGAAGAGTCTTCAATTGCACATAATAAATCATCAGCATCTTTCTGTTGGACATATTCTAAGTCATTGAGACTCGCCACATTCATGCTTGATCTTTCCTTATGATTCTTTCTGAGACATAGTTCTGTTACTTGGAGCAACCATTGAAGTTGGCCTTCTTTGTTGGAGTTGCTGATTTTAGTATTCACCAGCTCGACGTACTTCTTCCCTCCTAGAAGAGACTTTGCTTGGAAAAACAAAAGAAATGAGAAGAAAATTAAAAAGGGGCGATGCAAATATGTAAAAATTTTGGTGAGAAAGTTAAAAAAAAAAAAATCAAAATTCTCAAACCATATAATATGTTGAGTAAATCAGTCCATCTAAGTATGTTATGAAATATATATGTACTCCTCTAATCCTTAATATAGGACCTAATTGTTGAGTTGATTTTGATCCTAAAATATAAGACATGGTCCTCATATTTATTAATTTTTTCTAAATTGTTCTTATGACTACTCCCTCAACTATAAGCAAGTAGAAGAGAGAGATGATATTAATGAAGATAATTATGGTGTTTTAGGAAAAATATGTCATATTTTTTATAATTAACTAATTTATCTAACTTTCTTAATCTAATCAAATTAGTTAAACAGATCTTATATTAAGGATCAGAGGAGTATTACATTGATACTTGGTTTCTTTTACAGGATGATATTAACGATACTATTGGGGAGTAAAATAACACAATTATCTGAATATACAGCACTGTTGTTTGGAAAGGGGGAAACTATAGGCTTAGATGGATATATACTCCTTTGGCGTGGTTCTTTTAGAACTGATCACTGGCGGGAGAGCTATAAATATATACTCCTCTGTCCTATTTCACTATGATAATTGCTTGGAATGTGACTCTTTGCTTCTTCTTGTTTTTTTTTCAATAGGAACTATTGTTTTTCATGTAGGCTTTTGCTTTGGGAAGATTTTTATTTATGCATCTGTAATTTTTGTTAATACTTCTGAGGTGCACAAATATTTTTAGTTTTGAAAGGGCTCAACCCTGTTACCAGACAAAGCTTAGCTTTTATTGGTTTTTACATGTCAAGACTCGAGATGTGAATTTTGCTATGTCAATGAAGATTAGAATAGTGAGTTTAGCATCTACTGAACCAAAGCATCTCAAATTGTGTTTATACTACATAGTATTCCATATCTTTTTCTCTTGTGTAGGAGGCCCACCTTGCTAAAGTAGAGGAAATTTTTACAATTGAGATCAAGTCAAGTAGGAAGAAAGGGAAATGAATCCGAGCTTGTCAAGCCGAGCCTATCAAGCCAGCTCGTTTAGGTCCGAAAATTGTAAGGGTTAGGCTTGAAATTTTCTCCTTCAAATGAAAAACAAGTTTAAAAGGACCAGTCCTATAGGGTGAGAGCTTTTAGGATTTAAGATTCATCATATATTTAATATTCTATTTTTATCCACTCAAATTGTTAATTCACTGTTAAGTTTTGACTTTAACTTTTTTTGGACCAAAATGCTTCTTATTAACTTAATAATTATTTAGACATTTATATTTTTCAAAAAAATGTTTTTTATAAAATCAAAAAGTCATTCTAATACATATATTTTTAAAATTTCTAATATATTATAAAATTTACTAATTTTCATTTAAATCATAAAATTCTATAATTCTAATTTTTTTTATCACATTCATTATAAATTATTTACTTTGATTTCTTTTGAATTGTAAAAACATATTTCAAATACATAGTTTTTGTTTATCATATAATTTAAATGATACAAATTTGAAAGATTTTATAAATTATTTAAATTTATAATTTTAAAAATTTTAAACACATCTTTGTTGCAAAAATTTATAAACATATTTAGTTAAGTATATACATTTATTTAAAAATAGTTAAATTTTTTAATCAAGTCTTTTATGTTTATCTTAACTGAATGAAATTTGTGTAATTATAAAAATATAATTTAAAAATTTATTATAATGTGAGGTAAAATAGTAAATAAAATTTATTTGAATATAAATTTTAGTTAAAAATAATATTTTTAGAATATTCCTAACCATGTTAACTGATTGAACTAAACTGTATGTTTTTAAAATAGAAGGAATGTCTATGTAATTTATGCAAGCTATAAGGATAGTTAGAGTATTTTACTCAATATTTTAGGGTATTAGGTGCGCTAAAACTTAATTAATTTGGGATACTGAATACTACTAGAAAATATTTCAGAGTATTAGGTCCATAAAAAAATTAGTGTAAGATATTGTGTGCTAGTGAAAAAAAATTTAAAGTATCAAATGAGCTAAAAATTAATTAATTTAGAATACTGAGTAATAATGAGAGGGAAAAAAAATTCAGAGCGTTGAATCAATTTAACCAAAATAAAAAATTAGTAAAAAAAACATAAAACATTTAAAAAAAAGAAGTAAATGGCTCATCTCCAAACGCTATCGTTTGGGAGATGAGCAGGAATGAGGAGGGAATATGGATTCCCTAGTATGGTGATTGATCTAAATTAAAAGCTCTTAATATATATGCCACATTAAACTATTTTTAAAATATTTTTGGAGTGAAACACCTAATTTTTAGACCTACTCATTTTAATTGTAGAGTTTACTCCACAAAAGCGGCAAAACTCCGTTATTAACAATTTTAATTAAAAATTAAAAAATCTAAAATACTTGATATGGTTTTGCCACCCTTTTATGACTCTGTCTGACTCAATTTATATCAAATTGGATCCAGATAAATCTTCCTGTTAAATATGTCTGTAAAATTATACTCTTCTGGTTTTTAATATAGGACCTATTTAACAAATGTGATTAAATTAAGAAAGTTAGGTAAGTTAGTTAATTATAAAAAATATGATATGTTTTTTCTAAAACACCATAATCATCTTTCTTAATATCATCTCTCCCTCTTCTACTTGATTATGGTTGAGGGAGTATCCATAAGGTAATTTAGAAAAAAATTAGTAAATATGAGAAATAGGTCATTTAGGACCAAAATTAATTCAATAATTAAATCCTATATTAAGGACCGGAGGAGTATATAAATGTCTGACAATAAAGTCTTTTCATTCCTTATACTCTTATAGTCATCTGAATCAGTCTAGATTTTTCATAAATAAAGCTGGTGCAAAAAACTGAATATTCCATGCTAAGAAAATCTTAAAAAATAGTTTAAGACCAGTAAAAAATTTTACACTACGATTAAATTTTATTTTAATTTTTAATAACATGATGTGGCGCATTGTGAGACTTTAGATTAATCTCAATAGCTACAATTTAGACGCTAGTAAGGGACGATGGGGGTGGGGATATGACAGTAAATATAAAGGCAAAGTTTTCGTTTCTTTTGTCAATAATTGCACATTAAGTAAATCTTATCTCACTCCCTCTTATTCATATCATAAGATGCCTCCCTCCACCGCATTAGCAATAAAGAGAAAATGGTTAAATTATTAATTTTGTTTGAAAAAGGAAAATTAGTTTTAAAATAATCCATGTTTAAATACCATCAATTATATCTTTAGAAGCAAAAACAAAAAAAACAAAAAAATGATAGAAAAATACCTATTAAATTTTAAAATAATAAACAGGTGATTTTAACTTCTCAAAACCATTATAAGAGTAGTCAAAATCATCATAAAAGCAGTCCGTATAATCTACTTATAAGTTTCAAATTTAGAAAGCCTATGATTCATTTTATGAGCTTCAATTTGAATTTATTTCAACACTTAATGCTTTTTTTAAAAAAATATTTTTAATTATTTATTCTCTCTTCTTTAACATGGTCTCTCTCATTATACTTCCCTATACGTTCTTTTTCTCAATTACTGTCTCTCTCCACTTAGCTTCATTATAAATAAAGGCATATTTGAAAAAAAATATATTCTTACATATTTATTATTTTTAACTAATTTTTTATTATATGCAAATTAGCTATTTGAAATTGATAATAAATTTCGTAGGGGTAATTGGTTATCTAAAGTTAATATTAGTGCAATCGTCATACTTAAAAGTCTAAAAATATATTTCTTATGCATTTATTATTTTTAACTAATTTTTTTATTATATGTAAATTAGTTATTTGAAGTTAATAATAAGTTTCATAGGGGTAATTGGTTATCTAAAGTTAATATTCGTGCAATTGTCATATTTAAAGTCCAAAAATGGTAGCAATGCAGCCTGTGTGAGGTTCCAATTTCAAACCCAACGTTGACATTTTTGTGCGCGCGTGTGTTTAAATTATATTAAATAAAAAAAACAATGCTCAAATTAAATAAAATTGCATCCAATAGAAATATGTATGTTAAGTTAAAAGAAGAAAAAGGAAAATCCCACCAATGCTTGGTTTCTCTACACTTAAACCCGCCAAAGCCCTTGATAGAAGCTTCATAGAAACTTCAAATCTACTTGTTAGTCAAAGCCCTCTGTAATAGTACTCCTCCGGTCCTAAATGTAAGATCCTTATACTAGTGTGTATAAGGGTCTTACATTTAGGACCGGAGGAGTATCATATAAATTTGATCTATTAGTGTCCAAATAAAAATATCATTAATATATTACTATATATCTCTGCTTTTAAATATAAGAGCTAGTTAAAGGATTAGATTTGATCGTAAATATAATACTTCAATTCACTTTTTCTTTCAAATTTATGATGTTTTCTCCAAAATATCCCTAGTGATTGTAAGAAATTTTCACCAATGGATAGTTCCAATATACATCGTTAAATAGGATAATTTAGAGAGGTTAACAAGTATTTGTTATAAATAATCAATTTAACTTATTTTCATAATCTCTCTAAATTAGTTATCTAGGTCTTATATTAAGAATCATCAGAAGTAATATTAAATTATCAATTATTCTAATAAGTATTTCACTAGGAATGTTAAAAATAAAGATATTCTTTTGAATAAATTTTTGTAGAATGGAAAGATAAGGATTGTGATGGCAAAAAAAAAAAAAACAAGAGAGATAAGGGTTGGAAATAATTTTAAAATAAAAAGACTAAATTGTCTCTCACTTTTGAGTTAGAAAAACAAGTATACATAGCGGTATTTTTGACTTTTTGTCTTTGATTCCACGCTGTACAGCAACTTTTCTTTTCTTTTCTTTTCTTTTTAACCTTGTTTCATTCATCCACGTGCCACACAAGAGAATTTCTCTCAGCTCGCTATGGTTAGAGGCGCGCAAAGGCCATGTGAAATCGAGTTATTCCGATCCTAAGGTTAAAGGCAAGCCAACCCGATGCATAAAACCTAGTTTGATTTAGTCTTTAAAAATTATTAAAAAGTTTTGGAAAAAAATAATATACTCCTCCGGTCCTTAATATAGGACCCAATTATTGAGTTAGTTTTGGTCCTAAATATAAGACCCATTTCTCATATTTATCAATTTTCTCTAAATTACCCCTATAGATACTTTCTCAACCATAATGAAGTACAAAAGGGAGAGGAGGTATTAGGAAAGATGATTATAGTATTTTAGGAAAAACGTGTCACTTTTCTTATAATTAACTAACTTACCTAACTTCTTTAATCTAATCAAATTAGTTAAATGGGTCTTATATTAAGGACCGGAGGAGTAGTAATTTTTTTTAAAAAAAATTATAATATATTAAATACATAATATATTCTAATATGATGATAAAAAGGCACACTGTTAACCAATTCAAAATTTTAAAACATTACATATACCGCGTGCATACACGCACACAAGCCACATATTGACGTTTAGAAGTTTAAGATTAATCTCGCTCAATGAATATTGTTGTTATTAATCAACTCAATCTATAACATTCCAAACATGTTGGTCTTAAATAATACTACCTCTGGTTCTTAATATAAGACCTTGTTTGACTTTTATTTTGATCATAAATATAAGATCCCAATCCATTTTGTCTATAATATTTATTCATTTTTTTTCAAGATAGTCCTTCTAACAATGGTAGTTCTAGCCAATACACTTGATTAGCAAAAATGTTTTAGGAAAGACAACACCTATTTATTACAAATAACTAATTTAACTTCTTTTCTTGGTCTCCTCAAATTAGTCAACTAACTCTTATAATTAGGACCAGAGGTAATACTATGATCATAGACCCATCATTGTTGCAATTCTAATTCACTAATTGAGATTTGAGATTGCCATGCTAAATCAATATAATGTAGATTAATTAGGTGGCATCTTTTGCAAAATAATAAAAATATTTAATTATGGCGTTTGGTCTTTTAAGCTAGGTTTACTTTGCATATATCATGTTTCCTTTGGGGTGGGGTTTGGGTATGGTCAGTGGTTACCATCGCGGTGAGGATCAATATGTGCACTTCTAACATTGTGAAATTGTGATGAACCGTCATTCTCTCTTTTCGTCGTTCTTTCCCCTCCCTCCTCTATCGCCCTCCTTCCCGCCCTTCTTGCCTTAACCATTTGGTTCAAGTCTTTTGAAATCTCAACATCACCCATATTCTCACCATTATCTTTACCATTCAAGTCTATTTTAAACGCTTTAGATTTAAAATTGAACACCTAATATTTTTTTGACAAAAATGATGGTTAAAACTATCTTCCTTTTAAATGTTAGATGTATTAAAATTAAAAGAGATTAAAAACACAAAAGAAAATAACATCAAATCTTGGCTGTCTAGTTTTAGCAAAGACATTCCAGACTGGTACAATCCAATCGGACTTGTAATTAAATCTTAGTAAGAAAAAGATTATTTAGAGCGAGTAATTAAATAGGTTTTTTAAATCGGACTTGTGACGCTCTAGTTAAAACTAACTTAGAGAGTTTGTCACTTTTTCTAAAAATGTATTTTCTAGATTGGCTGTTTTATTAACCGTTCTAAAAAAATTATTCACTTTTTTATACCTATTATATTATTATAACCAGTTTAAAAAGTCTCCAATTATTTTTTATTATAACCGATCTAATACGATTTTTCAAAAAAGAAAAAAAAAAGATGAAGGTTTTGTGATTTCCTTTCACACTTCTTTCCGCTCGCCCAGGCATCACGGATGCCGGATGGGGTCATCCCATCGGGTAGCGACGCGCGACGCGCGACGGGCTTCGCCTTTGACCTACCCCGCTTCTTTGCATGGACGTGCCTACTTAAGCTCCATGGTACTTTGTCCCAAGCCCACATATCATTCTCACCATTCTCTTTACATCAACCATTCCCTCTTCTCTCTCACTCCCTCTCTCTCCCTTCACAATTTCAGTCGTTATTCTCACATAGCCATGGTGGTTCAAATGCACTTCCCCAACTCATCTCCCTCCGACAAATTATACTCCGCAAACCTCTGGCTTTTCATAGGATGCTTGATCAAATACTAATAATGATAACCCTTATTATATCGAACTCTCATCTCACATAGCTGTAACCTCAGGAAGGATGGCTTGTGTTGCGTTAATATCAGTGCTGGTTTCTAAGCCTGTTATAGCACTCGTCA
This sequence comes from Neltuma alba, assembly GCF_004799145.2. Taxonomy (NCBI): domain Eukaryota; kingdom Viridiplantae; phylum Streptophyta; class Magnoliopsida; order Fabales; family Fabaceae; genus Neltuma; species Neltuma alba. The sequence continues at coordinate 154,920 of NW_021632989.1, forward strand.
TCGTTCTCTACTTCATGTGCCTCCTCATCTATTTTGCCCCCAACCCAGTCACCGACATGTGTAAGAAGATAGGTTCCCATGTGTACGATATGTGCAAAAGAACTGAGCATAACGGTGACCCAGCAGACAACATGGAACTTGGAAGGTAATAATAAGGAGAAAAAAAAAGCAAGGGTTGGGCAATATAATGTCATCAGACCGGTTTAGAGTGTGTGTGTGTGTGTGTGTAAAGAAAATTATTGCTGCAACACGAGTCTATCTATGGAGAACGACTGATATTCTGTTGTCTACTTTCTTTCTTTTTTTTTTTTTGATAGGCTGGAAAACAAACAAAGCGTAAAACTAGAAGCTAAAAATCAGTCTCCTGTATCTGTTTGAGCAAAGCGCCCCGTGGCTTCAGGACTCAGGAGCTGCAAACTAAGGCCACCAGAGAGTGCAGTTTTGGCCAACATATCGGCAAGAGAGTTGTCATATCTCTCTATGTATCTAAGTTCCACTCTCCATTCACGGTCGATCATGTCTTTTACTTCCCTGATGAGCCTGTAGTCCTCTTGAAGGTCCGGCGGGTCATTCTTGAGAAGGGTCAAGGCCTCTTGAGAGTCGCACCTTAGCACTACATTTCTGAAACCATTGTCCCAAGCTCTCTTAAGCCCTAACAAACATCCCCATAACTCAGCAGCGAGGGCGTCTCCTGTCTGTAGTCTGAACTGGAAGCCTTCCATGATCTTACTGTTTCTATCTTTTAGGACGCCGCCACATGCAGCACTGCTCGTACCATGAGAAAAGGCGCCATCAACGTCCACCCAGCTCTCAAAACCTGTGGGGGAAGACCCGTCCATGTATGTCTCCATATTCTTACCTTGGATATTAACCCCTGTGAGTCTTCTCTGAGCTGTCAACAAGCTACCAACGATCGCTGTAGCCCTTGGGAACACGTTGTTAACTTCAGTTCTTGTGTTCGTGTGGACACCCTCATTGCGGTCTCGCCATAAGAGCCAGCATATTGTAATAAAGATTCGTTTCCAATCGCAAACACGTATACTGACTTTACGGGCCAGGTTGAGATGAACCCAGTCAATAATATTGCAGGAGAAGAACTCTTGATGGCAGGATGGCTTTATAATCGTCTTCCACATCTTCCTGACATCCTCGCAATCCCTGAAGGCATGAACATCATCCTCCATGCAACTCTTGCATCTGTCGCACGTGCCTGTTTCGTGAATGTTAAAGCGATGCTTCCTTTCATTTGTGATGAGCCGCTCATGTAAAAGGAGCCATGCAAACGTTTTGCAACGTTGAGGGATTTTTAGTTTCCAAATACCGGTCCACTTCTTCACCTCACTCTCGTTACCGAGGTTAAGTGAGTGGTAAGCCGATCGGACAGAGAAAGAACCACTTTTTTCCCATTTCCATCCTGTTGTTTACTTACTAGCTTTGTTGTTTAATTTCAGTTTTACCGAAGCCCTCGGTTCTATGTTTACTTGGTTTCTGTTGAATATTTAATTAAGTCATGATCTCGTCTACTTGTGTCGCATTCATCTTACTGAAAACATGCATTTTTCTTTAGGAAAAATTCCTTAATTAAAAAGCCAACCAAATAATTCAGTTCAGAATTTAAGTCACTGAACGTGTGAAATCTTAATAATGCTAAGTGACTCAATTAGAGATTTAAAATCTAGTTAAAATGACAATAATGACCCTGTGTAATTAACAAGTTTTATTACATACGTAGTTCACAAGTTACAATTTTAACTTAATATAACTTCCCCTTCACTACAATACATTTGCAACAAATCTTCAAAAAAAAAAACTTAAGTACAATATGCCCTTGAAAACTAATTAAAAAGTTTCATTACGTAATTCACAAATTTCAATCCAAAACTAACAACTTCTCATTCACCACAACACGTAAAAACTTAACACAGTATATATCCTTAAAAATTAATAAGTTTATAATTATGCAGTTCTCAAGCTTTAATTCTAAATTAACTCTCTTACTTCGCAAAACATTTCCAATAAATCATAAAAAAAGCCTTAAGCAAAAGAAAACCTTTAAAATTACATTCCGTTGCATTAAAAAAAAACCTTTACAATTAGTAAATTCCATTATACAGTTTACAAGTTTCAGTTTTAAATTAATAATTTTACTTTCTCTACAATACGTTTGCAACAAATTTTGACTAAACGTAGGGACACTAATGTAATTTGATCAAACTTATAAATCCCTCTTTAGACTATATGGCTTGATTAAAAGTTTCATAAGTTCAGTGACCCAAATTAGATATGGTTATTTGGTTGGTTTTTTAAGAGATTTTCCCCTTTCTAATTATTATTATTATTAGTACTACTACTACTATTATTATTTATTTTTAATGAAAAATACGATGTTCACACTTCACACTATCCGAGCAAAAGTCAACGATAAATATAATAAAGCAGCGACCGTGAAAACGAAACTTTGTCTCACGTTCTCGTAAACTGTAGGCACTTTGTTTGCGAAAAGAGATCCTAATAAATTTAATTGATTTGTTTTAGAAAGACCTAATAAATTTTTGTACACAGAAAATATTGATACTGTACAAATTTTAGATGCTTATAGTTTCAACCAATTTTGAATTAGATCCTTATAGTTTTTTTTTATCAGGTCCTTATACTTTCATCTATTTTTAATTAGGTCCTCACATTTATTTTTCTTTTTATTAAGTCCTTATCATTTCACTAAAATTTGAATAAGGTCCATCTAGTTTTAATTTTTATTTATTAATTAAATATAAACTTAATTAAATAAATTAATACTGAAATATAAAATATTAATAATTATATAATAAAAGATAAATAATATAATTAATTAATTCAGGAAAATTTTTTAGAACAATTAATTTTTTTGCTAAAAAAATAAAATTATTATAATAATTCATTATTTTTAGAATATTATTGTTTATAAACTAATATTACATAATATATACTATTTTATGTTCATCGAATAGTACTATTAGAATTTATAAAATAAAGATTAAAAAATTTAGGGGCTTGCTTAAAAATAAGGTGATCTTATAAGGATTTGATAAAAAGAAAAATAAATGCAAGGACCTAATTAAAAACAGGTGAAAGTATAAGGACCTGATAAAAAAAAGTTATAGGGACCTAAGTCAAAATTAGTTAAAACTATAAGGACTTGCAGATTAATTATCCCTTCTCATAAACTGTAGGTACTTTGTTTGCGAAAAGAGAGGGGGTTCTAGTTGATTTGTTTTAGAAAGACCTAATAAATTTTTGTACACAGAAAATATTGATACTGTACAAATTTTATACACAGAATATTGGTACTCTGATTTAGGGCCTTCTCATCAATAAAATTTTTAATGCGAGATTTTTTTTTCTTGATTTTCTGGAAAAAAAATGCAGGTACTAGGTGGTTAGTCAATAAACAAGGACAAAGGGAATATCTAAGACACTATTTTTTTTATGGATTTTAATTATTTGCCAGAGGAAAATAAAAAGAAAAAAGGAGATAGCACATGGATCATGCTATAGAGGCAAATTATTTTTTCTTTGTTGGTAAAAAAGAGAAAGAGGCGAAGTTTTTGTTCCCTTTTGTCGATAATTTGCCATCACCTAGTATTTCAGTGTTGAGGCTATTTAGTGCCAAAGTTGCATCTAGATATATATATATATATATATATCTCAAAAGTAGAGGGTAATAAAGTCAAGAAGTTGTGCGGCACGTCAATGGATGATGGGTTGTGTTTGGATGGAATGATTTTACAATACTCAAGATAAGTATATAAAAAGAGTTTTATTTTAATTTGCATAAAAAGGCCTCCCAAATTCCAAATATCAAAGTAATCGTCAACAATATATATATAGAACAAAGTAAAATTCATAGCAAAAAGATCATAATAAAAAAGCAGAGGATCCTTTTCAGATAAGGAGACAGTATAATTCATACAGAGTAGAACCCAATAAAATAAAAGATTAGAATAAACAAATAAAGCCAATAAAATTTGTTCATTTTAAAAAAATTCTCTTATTTATAAATTTGACTTGAAAAATAAAAATAAAGTAGATAACATGTGGACTTGTGAAATCAACATATTTTGTTAACTAACAGTTGAAGTTAACTTGAATAATCACCAAGGCAAAATTGCTGTGATTTGGAAATTTTGGGGGGCAACATTGAATTAAAAAAAAAAAAATCTTATGCATACCGAATACACCTGAATAGAAACTTCCGCAGAAAATTCACATTTTAGCTCAACAAAAATGACATGATCACATGTAGACCTTTCAGCTCAATATAATTAGTAGTTAGTGGTCAAATTTAACCTCAATAATGGCCTAGACAAGATGGTTACAATTTAAAAACTTTTGGTATAACATTGAACCCAAAAGAACTCATCTGACACCTGTGTTGGGGGTGATCGAACGTGCCGCAATGCTGACATTGGAGAGTTGTCTCTTGTCCTGCCATCAATTTTGTTAATTCAAGTATTCATTTCGTATTTTGTTATTTCAAGGGTCTTTTTTTTGTGATTTTTTCTAAATTAAATCTGGACCACTCAAAATCGTTTAGGCAAAGATGAGTACCCTATATATAATTACTTATTTTTTTAATGAGCATGGAATGTGTTCCATTTCTGGGCAAACTTGAAGGAAATTTGGATGCATCAATCTAGGATGCATCCCATTCTAAAAAGGATTGAACGCCCAAGATGTAATGTTATTTTATTTTCTATGTTTATTCTCTTTTAATTTTAATATACGTAACATTTAAAATGAAGATAGTTTTTTCAGTTTTAACCATCATTTTTCCAAAAAAATAAAAAAACTTGAAGTTAACAATTTTAAAACTGAACCATTTGAATTAGACTCTCGAATATAATTTTTATTGTAGTGATAAATATTATGTGATAGCAAACCCAACCCTGCCCCCACAAGCTTCCTATATACTAGCTCTAGTTCTAAATAAAAGGGCCAGACAAACAGTTTATTTTGATTTTCGATATAAAATCTTAATTAATTTTTTTAAAATTTGAAATTATTTTTTAAAAATATTTTTGTTAATTACACATGATATGAGGGTGTTCATAAGAGGGTAGTTATAAGACACATGATTAATTAAGGAAAGTATTCTAAAAAAATCAACATATATTTATTAAAAATAATTAATATAACTAAATTTCTCAATGTTCATAAGTTAATTATCAGCCGTTGTATTAAGACACAAACATAGTACCAAATTTCGAATGTACGTTGTTCATTCTGTGAGGGCCAGGGTACAACGGAAGGGAAGAGCCATCACCTTTCAAACGCCAAGGGAAACATGGTGCAAAGGGAACATAGTTAAAAGATCAAAATGCTATGACTAAACAATTACATAATTAAAGAGGAAAAATAAATAAATAAATAAATTTAATTTATAAAAAAATTAATATGGACAGTTCACAACTATAAACTACCTGAAAATAGGGGGAAAAATAATGATCTTATAAAATATTGAATCTCAATTATCCATTTTTTTCTGCTTCAATAGGAATAATTGAATGAGAAGAAAAAAAGTAAAAAAAAGATAAAGGTAACAAGCCATGTTACGGCCTCATTTATTATTATTATTATTTCAACGTAGCTAAAAAGATATTTCAGTTACTGCACAATGCTTTATCTTCGACTCGCAAAAGTAGTCAATTGCGGGTGGGTGGGTGGGTTATGGGGGATACTAATTTGGATAAAGTTTGCTGTTTCTTTAATTGTGACGAAAAACTTTTAACATGTGTAATACTATAATGACTGTTTGGGAAAAAAATAAATAAATATGAAAGACAGAGTAGATTAAAATCTTATATTTAGAATCAAGCTTTTATATTTAGGAGTGATGTTTTTTTTGGGGCATTGATGTAGTACTACTTTCCCTTCTTTTGCCTCAAAATAAAGCTCATCATTTATGTGCGCGGTTTTAATAAAGTTAAGAATGAGTTTCCTCCATTCAATTACCCCTTCTTCACCGTTTGTAAGGAATGAACACGCAGTCGTTAGCATATCTTCTTCAAAGCTGCTTGCATGACGCCATATAGCATGACGGTTTTCATGAAAGGGTAGTTACAAGACACATGATTAACTAAGAAAAGTATGTTGAGAAAATTAACACATTTATTAAAAATAGGGAGAATGACATTAAGGTCCCACAGAAGCCAAAATACAGCAAAAAGGTCCCCTGAAATGTCATAATTTTTCTGAAGTCCCAAAGAGACTTAGATGCAATTTTCAGAATCTACAAATTACTCTCTTGCCCTGCCCTAAGCCATCAGAAACGAAGACGCAGAATTTCATTTGGATGAGAGTTCCAGCGCAATATGCTTGAGAAAGAAGACATTGGGAAAGAGGGAAGGAGCCATTGATGATGAAATATCCTCTCTATTACCATTAGTGAACTCCAAAGAGCTTCTCCACAAATTTTCAGGTGTGAAACTTTCTTTCTTCTTCTCTCCTACCTTTCTTGACAGGTTGTGCTTTTGTTTAGAAATGGGAAATCAAAAAATCGTTTTTGTGTTTTTGGGTTGCTTGTGGGTGGTTTTGGGAATGGGATTCACAAGTTAATCAATAGAAAAGTTGTGTTTTTGGTTGGTGTGTGTTGGTGATTTAAGTTGGGTGTGTAGGATGATCATGGGTGCTCTGTTTTTGGGTTGCTTGTGGGTGGTTTTGCTCTGTTCTGATGCTAGTTCAGTGGCAAAGGAAGAAAAAGATGAAGGTTACTGTGGGTGGAAACCCTTAGTACGAAATGGGATATTGTGTTGTCAATCAGGCCGCGATAGTTGTCAACGCGTGCCGCGACAGTTGTCAATATAGCTCCTTGCCTTGTTAATGACAGTTGCGTGATTCTTGATGCAGGTTTAAATAACTGATGGCGGGTACATCTGAAAAACATCTATTTTGCTTTATTCACATATGGAAAAAGTTTACAAATAATGGAGAAGATAATATGAGATATGTGGGAGAACATATTGAAGTCATTGTGGAAGGAGCCCAAATCCCAGCTGAGAACATATTGAAGTCATTGTGAAAGATGCAAAGAGCCTGGACATACTGTCAAGATATGGAAGAACCCAAATCCCAGCTGAGAACATATTGAAATTAGCTATTTTTTGTATATGGATGTGAAGGGAATATTTTGTAAATGGGTGTGAAGGGAATTTTTTGTAAATGGATACATACCAATAGTTAGTTTCTTGTAATTATATGCAACCCCTATGTTTTTTTGGGATGGGTTGTGAAATAGGTGTAGTTTCATGTATGTGAAGGTGTAAATGAAAGTTGACTATGAATTGACATGTTAGATTCTGCTGTCATTTAAGTTGTCAATAGAACATTGTCACTTGTCAATTAATTTGCTGATGTAAGTTGTCAACAATATGAATTCAAGTTACATAACCTGTTTTGGTAACATATGATATTTTCAATCACTCTGTCATATTACATTTTTCGTTATATTGTCATATATAATAATTATTAATGAAGTGTTAATGGTGGCACGCTGACTTGTCAATAATGGCACACTGACTTGTCAATCGTGACACTATGACTTGTTAATAGTGGCACGCTGACTTGTCAATGGTGGCACTATCACTTGTCAATGGTGGCACACTGACTTGTCAATGGCGCACTCTGACTTGTTATCAGAAGTGGAGAGCTGAAAAGAGGTCATCCGCCGCGGCTTATGGGAGAAAACGCCACGGCGGCTAGAACAGAGAGGGAGGAGTGCATTTCTGTAAAAGGCGCCACGGGGCATGACCGAATCCGCCACGGCGCCCAAGCTGACTTGTCAATGGTGGCACAATGACTTGTCAATAGTGGCATGCTGACTTGTCAGTGTGCCACAATGACAAGTCAGTGTGCCACCAGTGACAAGTCAGTGTGCCACCATTGACAAGTCATAGTGTCACGATTGACAAGTCAGCTTGGGCGCCGTGGCGGATTCGGTCATGCCCCGCGGCGCCTTTTACAGAAATGCACTCCTCCCTCTCTGTTCTAGCCGCCGTGGCGTTTTCTCCCATAAGCCGCGGCGGATGACCTCTTTTCAGCTCTCCACTTCTGATAACAAGTCAGAGTGCGCCAATGACAAGTCAGTGTGCCACCATTGACAAGTCAGCTTAGGCGCCGTGGCGGATTCGGTCATGCCCCGCGGCGCCTTTTACAGAAATGCACTCCTCCCTCTCTGTTCTAGCCGCCGTGGCGTTTTCTCCCATAAGCCGCGGCGGATGACCTCTTTTCAGCTCTCCACTTCTGATAACAAGTTAGAGTGCGCCATTGACAAGTCAGTGTGCCACCATTGACAAGTGATAGTGCCACCATTGACAAGTCAGCGTGCCACTATTAACAAGTCATAGTGTCACGATTGACAAGTCAGTGTGTCATTATTGACAAGTCAGCGTGCCACCATTAACACTTCATTAATAATTATTATATATGACAATATAACGAAAAATGTAATATGACAGAGTGATTGAAAATATCATATGTTACCAAAACAGGTTATGTAACTTGAATTCATATTGTTGACAACTTACATCAGCAAATTAATTGACAAGTGACAATGTTCTATTGACAACTTAAATGACAGCAGAATCTAACATGCCAATTCATAGTCAACTTTCATTTACACCTTCACATATATGAAACTACACCTATTTCACAACCCATCCCAAAAAAACATAGGGGTTGCATATAATTACAAGAAACTAACTATTGGTGTGTATCCATTTACAAAAAATTCCCTTCACACCCATTTACAAAATATTCCCTTCACATCCATATACAAAAAAATAGTTAATTTCAATATGTTCTCAGCTGGGATTTGGGTTCTTCCATATCTTGACAGTATGTCCAGGCTCTTTGCATCTTTCACAATGACTTCAATATGTTCTCAGCTGGGATTTGGGCTCCTTCCACAATGACTTCAATATGTTCTCCCACATATCTCATATTATCTTCTCCATTATTTGTAAACTTTTCCCATATGTGAATAAAGCAAAATATATGTTTTTCAGATGTACCCGCCATCAGTTATTTAAACCTGCATCAAGAATCACGCAACTGTCATTAACAAGGCAAGGAGCTATATTGACAACTGTCGCGGCACGCGTTGACAACTATCGCAGCCTGATTGACAACACAATATCCCATTTCGTACTAAGGGTTTCCACCCACAGTAACCTTCATCTTTTTCTTCCTTTGCCACTGAACTAGTATCAGAACAGAGCAAAACCACCCACAAGCAACCCAAAAACAGAGCACCCATGATCATCCTACACACCCAACTTAAATCACCAACACACACCAACCAAAAACACAACTTTTCTATTGATTAACTTGTGAATCCCATTCCCAAAACCATCCACAAGCAACCCAAAAACACAAAAACGATTTTTTGATTTCCCATTTCCAAACAAAAGCACAATCTGTCAAGAAAGGTAGGAGAGAAGAAGAAAGAAAGTTTCACACCTGAAAATTTGTGGAGAAGCTCTTTGGAGTTCACTAATGGTAATAGAGAGGATATTTCATCATCAATGGCTCCTTCCCTCTTTCCCAATGTCTTCTTTCTCAAGCATATGCGCTGGAACTCTCACCCAAATGAAATTCTGCCTCTTCGTTTCTGATGGCTTAGGGCAGGGCAAGAGAGTAATTTGTAGATTCTGAAAATTGCATCTAAGTCCCTTTGGGACTTCAGAAAAATTATGACATTTCAGGGGACTTTTTTGCTGTATTTTGGCTTCTGTGAGACCTTAATGTCATTCTCCCTTAAAAATAATTAACATAATTAATTTTCTAAATATTTTTAAATTAATTATCAGTTTTTGTATTAAGACACGAAGATAGTATCAAATTTCGAATGTATGTTGTTCATTCTCTAAGGATCAGGGGTTCAATGGAAGGGAAGAGAGCCATCACCTTCCAAACGCCAATGGAAACATGAGAGGTGCAAAGGAAACCTAGTTAAAAGACCAAAATGCCATGATTAAATAAATAGAAAAACATAAATAAATAGATAATTAAATAGAAAAACATAAATAAATAGATTTAATTTATAAAGAATTAATATGGACAGTTCACAACTATAAACTACCTGAAAATAGGAAAAAATAATAATTTTGTAAAATATTAAATCTCAACCATCCATTGTTAAAGACCTAGGTGGTCCAAAAACATTAAAAGCCATTCTAGAAAAGTGAAATAAAAACTAGAAAAGTTTTCACAGCCCAAATAACTGATAAGTTAATAAAGTAATTAGATTTTTTAATGTCCAGACCGAAAACCCAAAAAATGAAACAAAAGTCCAGAAAAAAATCCAAATCTCGACGACAACACAAAAACAAAATGATTAAAATTAAAATAAATAAACAGAAAATAAATTAAATGACAGAGGCCCAAAATGTATCAGCCCACTTTCAAAATAAATGAAAGTGTGCGTTTCACAGGGTTCTTGGATGACGGGTTAGGTTACCCGTCTTCTGACCCGCCTTTCGACCCAATGCATCAGCCTCTCGCAGTCGCCGCCCCTACAACGCCTCACCATGTTTTCTGGCGAAAATTTCTGGCCATTGAGTTTTGATTATCTTGTCATGAAAACCACCAAAAAATGACATCACAGTGATGCCATCGGCAATTTTAATCTCCAAAAAGGGCAAAGTCCACGTGGCAATAATCACAGGTAAAAGATACGAAAACTCAAATCGCATATATCAATTTATAGATTTCGATGCAAAACCAAGCCAATGTTTCGGATCCTTTAAATTTCAAAGGGGGGAAAAAAAAAAGCAAACCAGATTGAAGGCGGTCATCAAGGAAACAATATATATAATTTTCTTTCGTCCATTCACCCAAAAGCTCGACCATATATAGAGATCCGAGAAAGACAAAGATAGTTGAAACAGGCACATATGATGCTCATAGAAGTTTTTCTCAAAATAATTTCCAAATAGAAAATTAAGGTACATTCATAATGTATCCTTTACAAAAATAGCAGACAGAGGGAGATCTAAAAGCCAGGCTTTGATGCCATATGTTAGAACAAATCATATGAACAAATTATTTATCTAAATAATCATATAGATTTCTACATTATCAGAGTAGTAGCAGAAGACTTATATAAATACCTCTCGCCATGCTAGATGATTCCAAGAAGCAATCCACAGCACTTATGATTTAGATCTAGATTAAAACAACTAAAAACATAGAAACCTGTTAGTAGAAAGAATGTTAGGATTCTTCTAACTAGAAGATGGGCATAGTGATGGAACTAAGAAAAGCCGCCATCAGTCAGGAACTACTTTTCAAAAGTAGTGAATTAGGTTTTCTCTCTATCACTCACTCAGTTTTCATCAAAAACTTAACCCATCATCAAGGTCAAAAAATGACTAAAAAAGACTGAGTCTAAAACCCTAATTGGACTAGGTCTAACTGACTAATGGACCACACTCAAAATATTTTAATTAAAACAAAAATAATATAATATAATTTATATAATTAAAATATCTTATATGTTTCACATAGGTTAAAATAAAATTCATCTCACATTCTTACCTCGTATTAATTATAATTAAAAAGCTACTTATTTAGGTTATCTGTACGTGGGATTTGCAAGCTGAAGGGGTGTTTGGCAATTGCTCCAGAAGTGCTTCTGGACCCCAAACTATGGTTTGGGGAAGCTGATTGCCAAACATCCACTTTTTTTTTAAAACCATGGTTTCTAGCAAAACCTTGGTTTTGGCCAGGCAAACCATGGTTTGCAAATAAGCATGCGGGGATCGCTTCTAAAGAATGAAAATTGGTCATTGGAGTAATTATTACTCCTGTCAGTGGCTCCCAACAGTGAAAAAGCATGAAGCCTCTTCTCTCCCATTTGTCCTGTGCTGTGCCATTGCCCCTTCTGAAGAAAATAACCACTTGAAGATCTGGTGTTGTTCAACCTATGCTCCTCGTATTACCTACCAACTCACTCGAAGATATTAAGCTGGTCTAAGTTGCTTATTGGACGAATGATAATATTTTTTTTGGGCAAAATAAATCATTTTTCTAAAAACATATTTAATTATTTTATTAATATATATACACATTAATCTTTTATTATTTATATTATTTATGTCTTATTTATTATGTTGCCAAAATATATATTATTAACAAATTTATTACTTCAAATAAACAAATATTATGAAATATATCTTATATGTAATTATCATTTAAACTTATGTCTTTTTTAGTAATTTCTATATATATAAAAAAGCACTTCTGATAACAACTATCCAAACACTCTTACTTTATCAAAATCACTTTTTCAGAAAATATATTCTTTCAAAATCTATTCTCCTCAAAAGCTATTCTCCAAAAGCTATTCTCTAAACCATGGTTTGGTTTTATCCAAACACTCCTTGAATTACTTGGGAGGGGGGGGGGAGGGAGAGAGAGAGGGCGTTGGATTGAGAGCGACTAAGCGCCAAACTACATGAAACTGAAGCGACCAATACCAACAAAAGTGGAAAGTGGCATGGTTTGCTTTGTTCTTATGTATGTTTATCCTTAAGTGCCCTCATCTTTTGAAAACGATACCAGAAAATGGGACCGTTTTGTCCATGTAATACACTCCTCCGATCTTAAATATAAAGGTCTTATATTTAGGACTGGAAGAGTAATAGAATAATAATGCTGTCTCTTGTTTGGTGTCCTTTAATATTGGCGATCATGATTTATGTGAACTATTGTTACAATTATAATTATTTTAAAAATTAAACTTAATATATTAATAATATTGGCGGTTGTGATTTATGTGAAAGTTTTATTAATAATGAAGATCTTAATATTATCATTTTTTATCAACTATCTTAGAATTAAATGATTAAAAGTATACTTTTTAAAATTAAGAACTAAATCGACACCTTGTAAAAAATTTAAAAACTAAAAATACATTTTAATAATGGTTTAAATTTAAATTATTCAATATACAATTTTCTCAATAATAAATTTATTTTTTTAAGAAAATGTTAGTTATGAGATTCTTTTATTTCATGTTATGTATCTATCAAAATAAAAATTATTTAAAGTATAAAAAATATAAATTAAATCCGTACCCTCCAAAATCAATCTAAATTGTTCAAGTTATAATGAGTACTGCATATTTATTTTTCTCTTGAGCATGGAGCGTGCTCCATTCCCGGGCAAACTTGAAATAAATTTGGGCGCACCAATCTGGGACATTTACACTAAAACGGACCAGACTCCCAAGACTTAATGTTATTTTATTTTGTATTTTTAGCCTTTTTAATTTTAATACACGTAACATTTAAAATGTACGTAGTTTTTTTAGTTTCTAACCAGTAACCATCATTTGTCGGGGGAATAAAAACAAAACGTAAAGTTAGAAAATTTAAAACTGAACCGTTTGAATTAGACTCTCGAATATAAGTTTTATCATAATGATAAATATTATGTGATAACCACCCGAAACCCTCCCCCAACCTTCCTGTATACTAGCTCTAATTTTAAATAAAAGAACTAGACAAACGCTCTATTTTAATTTGGGAAAATGACACTAAAATACCATTTGAATTCCAAAAAGACAAATAAAGGACCTGAATAAACAAAATGACAAAGAATACATCAGGTACCAATTTGGAATTTTGATTTTTGGCCTAAAGACTGAATTGCCCTTATTGTGTTCACCTCCTCCCAACGAAAGCAATTCCCCCCACTCGGCGAAAGAGAAACTGCCCCCACTTGGCAAAACCAATCCATCTACTCGGTGAAACTAATCCCTCCCCTCAGTGAAACCGAATCCCTCTACTCGATGAAACCAATCCCTCCACTCCACGAAACCGAACCCCCTCCAATTGACGAAACTAAATCCTTCGCATCACCATTCTGTAGAGATTGTTGATTTGGTGGGTTTTGGTTGTGGGAAAGAGGATTTGTAATGAGAGAGGGAGTGAACCTGTGGGAAAGACGAAGCGGAAATCAGAAAACAATGGCAAGTAATTACGTAACATAACTGCTGTCATATGCCTGCTGGTTTTTGGTAAATCCCATTACGCGAATGGTAAATTTCACTATACATGTAGTTAATTATGAATTTTACAAAATACATATTGTGATTTACAACTTTTGTAGTGAAAGTGACTACTTTGTTAATGGGTTTTGCAACATGTTTTCAGGAGATAAACAACTTGTTTGTAAAAACTAATAAAATTTCACGCTAAATTTGACAAAACGTATAGTGGGATTTACAACTTCCGTAGTAAAAATGACCACTTATTCAATGGGTTTTGTAACTTGTTTTCAGGGGATGGGCAGCTTGTTTCTAAAAACTAATAAAATTTCCTACTAAATTTCACAAAACACATAGTGAGATTTACAACTTTCGTAGTGAAAATTACCACTTCTTAAATGAGTTTTGCAACCTCTTTTTAAGGAATTGGCAATTTGTTTCTAAAAACCAATAAAATTCCATGCTGAATTTTACAAAACATAGAGTGAAATTTACAACTTTTGTAGTGAAAATTACCACTTCTTAAATGAGTTTTGCAACCTCTTTTCAAGGGATTGGCAACTTGTTTCTAAAAACCAATAAAATTCCATGTTGAATTTTACAAAACACACAGTGATATTTACAACTTTTGTAGTGAAAATTACCACTTCTTAAATGAGTTTTGCAACCACTTTTCAGGGGATGAGCAACTTGTTTCTAAAAATCAATAAAATTTGACGCTGAATTTTACAAAACACACAGTGATATTTACAACTTTTATAGTGAAAATGACCACTTCTTAAATGAGTTTTGCAACCTCTTTTCAAGGGATTGACAACTTGTTTCTAAAAACCAATAAAATTCCATGCTGAATTTTACAAAACACAGAGTGATATTTACAACTTTTATAATGAAAATGACCACTTCTTAAATGAGTTTTGTAACATCTTTTCAGGGGATGAGCAACTTGTTTCTAAAAATCAATAAAATTTGACGCTGAATTTTACAAAACACACAGTGATATTTACAACTTTTATAGTGAAAATGACCACTTCTTAAATGGCTTTTGCAACCAGTTAATTCAACGTGACTACAAAAGTTGTCACTTTTATTAGTTTTTACAAACAAGTTGTTTATCTCCTGAAAACAGGTTGCAAAACCCATTAACAAAGTAGTCACTTTCACTACAAAAGTTGTAAATCACAATATGTATTTTGTAAAATTCATAATTAACTACATGTATAGTGAAATTTACCATTCACGTAATGGGATTTACCAAAAACCAGCAGGCATATGACAGCAGTTACGTTACGTAATTACTTGCCAGTTTTCTGATTTCCGCTTCGTTTTTCCGCTTCGGTTCACTCCCTCTCTCACTACAAATCCTCTTTCCCACAACCAAAACCCACCAAATCAACAATCTCTACAGAATGGTGATGTGAATGAGTAAGATAATAGCATTTCCAACATTCTTCTTTCCTTCTTCCTGCATTTCATCAGCGTCGGTCTTCCTCTCTCCTTTCTCTCACTGCGTCGATCTTTCTCTCTCCTTTCTCTCACTTTCAGCTTTCGGTCTTCCCCCGTTTCATCAGGGCATTTTGGTCTTTTGGCCGAAAATATGAATTCCAGATTGGTACCCAGTGCCCTATTTGTCATTTTGCTTATTCAGGTCCCTTATCTGTCTTTTTGGAATTCAAGTGGTATTTTATTGTCATTTTCCCTTTTAATTTTAGACATAGAGTCTCAATTTATTTTATTTTTTAAATTTAAATTATTTTCCTAAAGTATTTTTATTAATTACATATAGCATGATGGTTTTCATGAAAGGGTAGTTACAAGACATATGATTAATTAAGAAAAGTGTTTTAAAAAAATTAACATATATTTATTAAAACAATTAACGTAATTAATTTTCCAAATATTTATAAATTAATTATCGTTTTTGTATTAAGACAAGAAGACAGTACCGAATTTCGAATGCACGTTGTTCATTCTCTAAGGATCTCGGGTTCAATAGAAGGGGAGAGGGCCATCACCTTCCAAACGCCTACGGAAACATGAGAGGTGCAAAGGAAACCTAGTTGAAAGACCAAAATGCTATGATTAAATAAATAGAAAAACATAAATAAATAGATAATTAAATAGAAAAATAAATAAATAAATTTAATTTATAAATAATTAATATGGACAGTTCACAACTATAAACTACCTGAAAATAGGAAAAAATAATAATTTTATAAAATATTAAATCTCAATCATTTATTTTTTTCCTTCCTCAATAGTAACAATTGGATGAGAAGAAAGAAAAGAAAGGGGGGAAAAAGATGACAAGCTCTATTACGGCCTCATTTAGTTTTTTTTTCCTTATAAAATACAGTTAATAGGATATTTCAATTACTGCACAATGCTTTATCTTTAACCCATAAAATTAGTCAATTGTGTGCAAGAGTTCCTCATTTAGTGCTTATCACAACAATGAGTATCACGTGCTTATCACTGTAAAATATTTTTTCATTCTCAAGTCCACAAATAGGACATATATATTGCCCGCCGAAGAACTCTCCACTAGAAATGTTGCACTTTGGGAGGGCTTACCAATTTCCATGTTCGATTCCAAAGCTATTTTGGCATTTGATTTAACGTACTGCCTGTGATTAATATAAGAGTTAAAAAACTAATTTATGAATATTAACAAAATTAGTTAAATTAATTATTTATAATAATGGAATGTTAAAATACTTAATTATATATATTGGAATGGAAAACTTTTAACACGTGTAATCATCTTCAAGGCTACTTGAAAAAAAGTAAAAAAAAAAGAAGAAGGAAGAGAGAAACAGTAGATTAAAGCTTTATATTCAGAAGCAGATTGAATCTCAAACAGAACAATTTCGATCTTCCTCTGATAATGGCTCTGGTTTTCTCGATGATACGATGACCTTCGATCATCCTCGGCCTTTGCCATGGGTCTAAATGACGACATTTGATCATGCTCTGTTCGGCTCTGTTTTCAAAGCAGAAAACAGAGGCGCTTTTGTTGGGGGAAAAAAGGTGTTTTTTTTTTTGCAATAAAATAATAAATAAAAAAAGGAATTAAAAATATTCGGAATCCGGAAAGGACACGTATTATTTCATGAATTGACCGACAGCCGCAAAGTTACGCCCAAAAAAAAATAAAAAATACTTCTGGTTGTGATGATTTGCCAGCACTTTCAACTCAATCTATAACATTCCGAACATGTTGGCCTTAAATAACATAATAATCGTTCATGTGTACACCTTTTGGCTTTAAGAACTCGTGTGCAGGACCCTTTCATTCTTTCATTTTGTTAGCTAAGTAAATGACTCAGTTCATATATGAAATCATCACTAACTTGTATATCCAATAGAAAGCACGTAAAGAGTAGTAAGATCTCAGATGTTCTAAATACAAGCATCCCCAAGTACAATTAGGAAAGCTTTTTGCGTATAAATAAACTCGTGTACAGCTACAATTTTCTTTTCTTAAATATTGAAGAAACGTAATTCTAGATGATGATCCAATGGGGGGAG
Source organism: Neltuma alba (assembly GCF_004799145.2). Classification (NCBI taxonomy): domain Eukaryota; kingdom Viridiplantae; phylum Streptophyta; class Magnoliopsida; order Fabales; family Fabaceae; genus Neltuma; species Neltuma alba. The sequence goes on from NW_021632989.1 coordinate 172,480, forward strand.
ACAAACAGTACAATAACATTATAACTTATCAGTCTGAGAAGCCTCTAAACCTGTCGGTCTAAACTTGTATGTTGTCTCTTGGGTCATGGTTACGCTTAATTCCTTTGCAAATGTCATACACATATGAACCTATCTTCTTGCATATTTCGGTGAATGGGTTTGGGGCAAAATAAATGAGGAGGCACATGAAGTATATAATGATGATGAGCGGTATAAAAGGCTTCGAAACCAACACAGATATTAGGACGGCACAAGCCATGCCTCCTGAGATTACAGCTATGTGGGATGAGAGTTTGAGATATGGGCAATCATTATTTGAGCTGGAGGAGTGAGACTTGTAATAGGCAGATGAAAAGGCAAAAAGGAACAAGCATCCTATGAAGATCCACACCTTTGCGGAGTGCTCGTCGGCGGGAGATGAGCCGTGAAGGTGCATTTGAACCACCATGCCTATCGCTGTGATCAAGAATACAAAGGTACCATGCCACGGCTCTGAACTGCAAAAAACAGGAAACTTTGCTTTGATAAAAACAGAGTGTTGATGGTGAAGAAGTATATCAGCAAATATAGGGATAGGAAGTGGTAGAAGGCGGGTGATTCAAAGAGAACGTGGGGGGAGCAGATATGAGCAATGGGAAGTGAAAGAAGCTTCAAAATATATGCAATATGGAGTGAGTAGACGAGAAATGAAAATTGAGAAAGCAGAGTACATAATTGAGAGAGAGAAAGCAAACAAACCTCACTGTATCAGCCATGGTGAGAGAGAGAGAGAGAGAGAGAAGAAGAGGGGGAAAGTGATATATTCAGGCTGCTGTAGCTATGAATCGCATGGAGAGCGGGTATATATAGGCCCCTTTCATCACCCTCGGGCCCCATAAGTATTGAAAAAATATTCAACCTTTTCAACGTTCGTTTGCATATCAAAACAGTATGCATAGGTTCCTTTCATCAAAGTATTGGAAAAATATTCAAACCTTTTCAACGCTCGTATGCAAATGTTTGCATAATATGCAAATATTTCAACGCTCGTATGCATATTAAAAAACATTTGCAATATGCAAATATTTCAACGCTCGTATGCATATTAAAAAAACATTTGCAATATGTACGTATGCAAATGTTTGGATAATATGCAAATGTTTCAACGCTCGTATGCATATCAAAGCGGTATGTATAGGTCCCTTTCATCAAAGTATTGGAAAAATATTCAGCCTTTTCAACGCTCGTATGCAAATGTTTCAACGCTCGTATGCATATTAAAAATCATTTGCAATATGTACACATATTGCAAATGATTTTTAATATGCATACGAGCGTTGAAACATTTGCATATTATGCAAACATTTGCATACGTACATATTGCAAATGTTTTTTAATATGCATACGAGCGTTGAAACATTTGCATATTATGCAAACATTTGCATACGTATGCTTATTGCAAATGTTTTTTAATTTCAAATGTTTTTTAATATGCATACGAGTGTTGAAACATTTTCATATTATGCAAACATTTGCATACGAGCATTGAAAAAGTTGAATATTTTTCTCTCTCGTCTTTTCTTCATCTCATGTTGTCCTAGCTAGTTTACTGATTTGAATATATCAAAAAATTAGTTAAATAAATTATTTGAAATAAATAAGTGTTGTCTTTTATCAAATATGTTTTTTAATTATGTATATTAATTAAAAGTACTGTTTGGTGAAACTTTTAACATGTGCAAGTGATAGGGATGTAAACTGGGATTGTAAACTCGTAAAAGTTTACTTTAATTAACAAATTGGTATTAAAAATATATAATTAAATAATTAAGATATTAAAAATAAAAATAATTTTATTTAAATATATTTTAACTCTAAATAATAAAAACTAAATTCATCAATTTTCATAATTTATCATATTTAAAAAAGAAATTTTTATAAAATTCATATATAAAGTCACTAAACATACTTAAATTAAAAAATTTTACATAAATTTGAGAAGAAGTTGACACAATTTTATAAGCTAAAAACGTAAAAACAGTAAACTCGACGAGAGAACTCGTAAGTTTGTTCGAGTTTACAGCTAACACAAGTTTAAGAGCAATTTCACATGATTTTGTAAGTTGAAAACATAAAAACATTAAATTTGAAGGGTCAACAGTGAGTTTGATAACAATTTATGTAGTTATTATAGAGACTTTCTTAAAAAAAAAATAAACATAAAAGATAAATATTTAGGATGATGTAGTTTAGCACAATCACACAACAATGTGACCATCCGTAAACGGTAAACCCGTGGGACGAAGGGCAGATTCATAAGCACTTTGAAGCATATGTGCGCGATGTTGCAGTCAGCATCACGAAGGCGAGCATTATATGGAATCCAGTGAAGCATACGGGAGAGGATTGACGTTAAGGAATCCATTTATTACCTCTTATATTCTTGATACATTATACTAACTGTATTTAATATAAAAGTTTATTTGACTTTTATTTTAGTTATAAATATAAGACCCTAATCGTTTTGTTTCTCATGTTTAATCATTTTTTATAGTAGTTCTTGTAATAATGATAATTTTAACCAATACATTTGATTAGTAAGAAAATTTTAAGAAAACCATACATATTTATTACAAATAATTAATTTAACTCTTTATTTTAAGTACCTTTGTTGTCCTTTTATGATCTTGTCTAAATCAATCTATATCAAACTTGATCCTGATCAATAAATCTTCCAGCTAAATAGATCTATAAAATTGTATTTAAATATCAGATATAGTCGTCTGAATCAGTCTGGACTTTTCATAAATGAAGTAGGTGCAAAAAACTGAATATTCCATGCTAAAAAATCTTTAAAAATAGTTTAAGGCCGGTAAATAATTTACACTATGATTGAATTTTATTTTTTATTTTTAATAACATAATGATGTGCCACATTGTGAGACTTTAGATTAATCTCAATGGCTACAATTTAAACGCTAAGGCATAACGAGGAGTGGGGACGTGACAATAAATATAGAGGCAAAGTTTTCGTTTCTTTTGTTAACAATTACACATTAAGTAAATCTTATATTCTTATCTCACTCCCTCTTATTCATATTTTGTAAGATGCCTCCCTCCACCTCATTATCATTAAAGAGAAAATAGTTAAATCATTAATTTTGTTTGAAAATAAAAAATAATTTTAAATTTATCCATGTTTAAAAACCATCAATTATATCTTTAGAAATAAGAAAAAAGAGAAAATGACAGAAAAATACTTGTTGAATTTTAAAATAATAAGTATGTGATTTTGACATAGTTTGACTTGTTTAAACTATTGCAAGAGTGGTCAAAATCATTACAAAAATAGTTAGTATAACCTTTTCTTTTTAAATCAATGTTTTAAAAGCCGGACCGGAAGTCGAACCGGAAAGATCAACGGGTCATGGTTCAATCGGTCGGATCGGTCGGACCGTTTGGTCAGACCGGTGATGCAATAATTAATTTAAAACAATATTATATACATATAATTAGTATATATGAAAAATATCAAATTATTAAATAATTTAGAAATGCATTTAAATAATCTAAAATTATAATGAAATCATTGAAAATGGACTAAAACCTTATATATTTAAATTTATGTATGTTTAAAATATTTAATGATATTACAAATTATCAATTCATTCAAATCAAAATATTTTTTTAAACGATAGACCAAATGTCAAAATAAAAAGACTAGCGACTCACGATTTTAACACCACAATATATGAAATTTTCAATGAAATAATACTCTATGGTTATAAATAGTCTAAAAATATATTAGGATATTTAAGGGGATCAATTTTTTTTGTTTTTCTTCTATTTTTTTTAAAATTTTTAGTATTTTTTCAGTCAGGCTAAAAAACCGTCCGGTTTTCTGAAAACCGTTCCGGTTCCCGATCCAACTCCGGTTTCCGGCTTAATAACGGCTCAACTCCGGTCCAATCCGGCTCAACTATATGAACGGTTTTTTGGTCCAAACCGAGCCGTTAACGAGTCCGGGTCACGATTCAACCGGTTCGACCGTCCGGTCCGGTCCGGTTCTTAAAACATTGTTTTAAATAGATCATTAATAAATTTTAATATTAAAAGATAAACTACGGATTTAATATAAGAAGGGATAAAGCAGTAAACAATGTTTATTCTAATATGTTTTTAATTAAAAAATATACTTAAAGAGTATTTTCAAAATATTACTTAACAGTGTTAATACTTTGGACTAAAATTCATTTTATTTATTATTTTATTGCAAAATGCCTCTATTTTTTTATTATTTTATTGTATTATTCATTGAAACGTAACATTGTCTCTCACTGTAAAAAGTAGGGGCTTAGGTTAAAAAATGGACAAAGGAAAGATCTAAGACCCTATTTTATTTTGTGGGATTATCCCAAGGTCAAATTATCTACCAGATGAAGGGGGGGGGGGAGTGGAGGGAGAGAGAGGTGGAGGTCGGGATCCACTATGAGGACCCTTTCCTCAGCGTCCCAGTATGATCCGCTGATTGATCTAATTAAAAGCTCAGAATATGTCACATCATCATACTAATTAAAAATTAAAAATAAATCTGATCAATACTATAAAATTATTGAGTAGTTTTAAACTATATTTTCTGGACTGAAACGCCTGATTTTTTAGACCTATTCATTTTAACGGTAGAGTTTATTGAGAGTCATAGATTGAGCCAGATAACACTACAAATGGAGGCAAAACTCTGTTATCAAGTATTTTAATTAAAAATTAAAGAAATTAAAATACTTGATATCCCTTTGATGCTCTTTTATGCTTCTCTCTAACTCAATCTATATCACACTGCATCCCTGATAAATCTTCCAGTTAAATAGATCTATAAAATTAAATATCAAATGCAGCCACCCGAATCAGTCTGGACTTTTCATAAATGAAGTAGGTGCAAAAAACTGAAAATTCGATGCAAAAAAATCTTTACAAATAGTATAAGGCTGGTAAATAATTTACACTATGATTAAATTTTATTTTTAATTTTTAATAACTTAATGATGTGGCACATTTTGAGACTTTAGATTAATCTCAATGGCTCCAATTTAGACGCTAAGGGATGATGAGGAGTGGGGATGTGACAGTAAATATAGAGGCAAAGTTTTCGTTTCCTTTCTCAATAATTACACATTAAGTAAATCTTATATTCTTATATCACTCCCTCTTATTCATATTGTAAAATGCCTCCCTCCACCTCATTAGCAATAAAAAGAAAATAGTTAAATCATTAATTTCGTTTAAAAATAAAAAATAATTTTAAATTTATCCACGTTTAAAAACCATCAATTATATCTTTAGAAGTAAAAAAAAGAAGAAAGAAAAAATAACAGAAAAATACTTGTTGAATTTCCAAATAACAAATATGTGATTTTGACATATTTTGACTTGTCTAAACTATTACAAGAGTGGTCAAAATCATTAAAAAAATAGTTAACCTATTTATTTTTTGGAAAATTAACATGTATTTTTCTGTTATTTTCTATAAAAAAAAATGCATTGAACTTTAAATAAAGCCCGTCTTAGATGCCCAAAAAAAAAAGACGCAGTCTTGAAAAACTGTAATTAATACTTGATCATTCATTACTTTTAGAAATTAAAGTGGCTTATACCGGTTGGCATTAGCAACTGTTCAAAACTGAAGCATGCTTGCAAAAAACCTCATCTGAAGATAAAGTGCAAAGACGATAAAGATTATTCTTGTTCTAAGCAACCTCTTTATTTATTTTATATTATTTCAATCTGATTTTGAATCCTGGTAAAAAAAATCCGATTTTAAATCTAGGGTGTATTTATAGTTTAAAAGTGCATGATTAAATATTTATATTTAAATAATTTTTAATTAACCGCCATCATCATACTTGTTTTTCTAATTTTATTAACATTGCAGAAGGAAAAAAAGAGAACTTGACTGTTCAGACATTAGATCAAGCTGGTGATGATGATTCATACGAGATGGTTGTTGAAGGAGACCATCTTTGAAAATCTTTGGCTTCCCTCTAATTCTGAATCAAAAAGAAAATTGAACGAAATATCCCAACCCCTTGGCGTCTGGTTCGTGAAGAAAGAAAATGAAGGATGAAGTGGGAGAAAAGGTTGAGGAAGCTGGGTGAGGAAGACGCCTACGAAGAAGAAAATCATTAAAATTTTGTTTTTTTAAAAAAAAATCCGATTTTTTTGGATTAAAATCATGTCAGTTGGTATGTTTTAATTAGATAGAGCGCAGACAAGGTGGTGCTCAATGTGTATATAACAATTTCTCTATCTATTTGTCCCCATGCTCGGTTGGGTTTTTTTTTTTTTTTTGGGGGAGGGGAGGTGGGGGGAAGGGAGGGAAGGAAGGAAGAAAGTGTGTTTGGATAAAGCATGTTTTAATTAGTGGTTTATTGTCAAGTTGATACTTATCTTTATGGATGCTAATTACGTTAAGGTGTAAATAAAAAAGGGATTGCTAATTTAGTATAAATAATTATGTGCATCCATTCTGAAAATATCAAGGGTGTACCAGATAAATGAGAAAATAGGGTGATGGAAAATGAGATGAGAGCAACGTAAATTTATTATACAAGATTATATTACAAACTGATTAACTTTTCGTTATTTAGTATGGGATTGATGTTGTTAAGATTTGTTCGCCAAACTATTAAGGTTATCATTAAATTATTGATAAGTAACAAATATGAAATTATTTGACATTGGGAATAATACCTGGTCAATTTATTATCGAGTTTTAAACTGATAAAGATGTGAATTTTTTCCTCCTATATGAGTGTTATATTTATATTTATTCAATTTTGATAATTACTAAATTGTGATCTTATATCATTTATAACTATATTTTATTAAACATTATTTCAAATTTGAATAAAAAAGTAAGAATAAAATTATCCATATAAAAATATTTTTCCTTCAATCTCCCTCTGAACTAAACATGACAATATAAAAATCTTTCTATCTCCTCCTTTTTATTAAAATTACTCCCCTCCCTTCTCTTTTGCCGAACCAAACATACCCGGAAGCATTTGGTATGATAGAAATGAAAGAAACAGAAGAGTAAAAATTTTTTAATGCACTTGATTTTTTTAAAAAAATGGTGAAAAGGGGGTTATTAAATTTTAATTAAAAAGATGTAAAATAAAAATAAAAAGTTTAATTAAAAAGGTTTTAAACTCACTTTTCTAATTTTAATTAAGTTTAATCAGCGTAGAAGGTGACAGAAGTAGAGCGACGTAGATGTAAAAGTCATCTGATATATTAGATTTGACACACACTAATCATATCATATTAGAGAATGCACAACACTTTGTAAACTTAGAAAAGCGCAAAAAAGCGCACAAAGTTTACACTTTGTGCATTTAAAAAAGCGCAAAATGCACAAAGTGTAAACTCGCAAAAAAGCGCACAAAGTTTACACTTTGTGCATTTAAAAAAGCGCAAAATGCACAAAGTGTAAACTTTGTTTTTATACTTTGTGCATTCTCTAATATGATATGATTAGTGTGTGTCAAAGATTCATGGTCGCCACTTACTTTTGAGAAGCTTTTACACCAACCTTCTTTTCTTAGCTCTCTGCTTTGGGTCTCTTCAAATAGGGGGCACCGGGTCTCTCTCAATTCATCGGCTATCATTCTCTCTACCGTCAATCTCAGCATTCCCTCTTCTCTCTCTCTCTCTCTCTCAGCATCGGCGAGGTTAGTTTGCTTTCTCTCTATCTCAAATACTTAACTCTGCTTTCTCATTCTTCATTCCTCATCTACTCACTCCTTGTTGCAACTCCAAGCTTCTATCCCTTCTCATCTCTCTATATCATTCTATATCGGCCCCCCTCACGTTCTCTGTGTTGTGATCCATTTAAAACACAAGCATGGGCACCTGGTAGCTAGTTTGAACAAAACAGAGTTTAGGCCAACAATCATCATCATCAATAGTTGATGAAATATTATTCATGTCTATTTCACATTCTCAGTTTGCTCCATATTCATCAGCAACACTGTTTTTTCACTCAAAACAAAAGTGTGAACTCTTTAGTTATTTAAATTCACTATACCTATCATCATCGTCTTATGAGTTTATTTTGCTGATTTTTCGCAGCTCAAAACCCTGGCATGCTATCTTCGCATTCTTGATTACAGTGGTAGCCATGGTGGTTCAGATGCACTTTCCCAACTCATCCCCTGCGGACAAACACTCTCCAAACGTGTGGATTTTCACAGTATGCTTGTTCCTTTATGGCTTCTCATCCGCCTACTACAAGTCTCACTCCTCCTTAAATAATGATGCCCCATATTTCAAGCTCTCTTCTCACGTGGCTGCAATCTCAGGAAGCATGGCTTGTGCTGTCCTAATATCTGTGTTGGTTTCTAAACCTGTTTTAGCACTCATCATCGTTCTCTACTTGACGTGGCTCCTCATCTATTTTTCCCCAAACCCAGTAACCAGAATCTGCAAGAAGATAGGTTCATATATGCACGAAATGTGCAAAGGAAGTGAGCGTAACCATGGCCCAAGACACAACCTGGAAGTTTAGACCATTCTGAAGTTGTGTGCGTGAACTGTTGTGATAAGAAAAGACAAGGTTGGTCAATCATCAGACAGGTTCTGAAATTGTGCAAGTTATAATATGGTATTGTACTTTTTTCTGCCCCTATTAGATCCTCATTTAGAAATCGGTTTCTTCAATGTATGAAAAGAAGATTATAGATTTACGCTAGTCTATATATGGAAGGCTTTCCTAATTATAACTAGAGACGCTTTTATTAACAACTCATCTTCGATTGTTTGTTGCTTGATACGCGCATGCTGGAACACATAAAGCAAAAGGCCACCATAAAATAGTTTAACATTTGACCCAAGCTTTCATCCAAAATCATTGCCTAAATTGGATTAGAATGGAGACCGAATTTACTAAAGTCCCAAACTGCCAAAGTCCTTTACAGTGATGCTCACTCTCGCTCTCTCTCTCGCTCGCTCGCGCTATATTTATACACACATATATAACTGTTTCCTATAGAATCCGTGGCGCGGCGGCTCTGTTTTCTGTGATGGGTTGCGGTTGAAGTTCCGATTGAGAGCCACCACTGGCGGCGCCGTGGCTCTGTTTTCTTTGTTGGAAACAGAGCCAAACAGAGTATGGTCTTTGAATTAGCAAAAGTGCTTATCCCTCCCCACTCAATTGTTTATATATTTGCGGTAAAAGCGTTGCTTAAATATTTTTATAAATCTGATTTTCTGCTACAGTAATTGTACGATTAAATTTAATTTATAGCGCTTCAACTTACTGAATATCGAAGTATATTTAAGCTTGCCCAACAAAATGTGGTTCCTAAAAACAATGATGATCCCTAATAATTTTTAAGTTTTACTACTTCGTAAAATAATTTTTTTTTTCCAACCTTCTTTGACATATTTTCAATTCATGAATAAATTAAAAATTTTGTAATCAAATGGAAAATAAATTTATTTAATTCTTGATATTAAAAAACTTATCAAAAAGAATCTCACTTGTTTAGGGGCATATTTTTTTTGCCTTTATTATTACAGGGGTCATATTAATGTTTATTTTTGCACTCCTTCCTGTACAAAATATAAGTTGCTTCTAGAGAAATAGTTTGGTTCAAAATATAAGTTATTTGAAGAACAATTAATTTTTATTTGGTAATTTTTCCCTGTAATTAATATGTAATTGTAACTCATTGTATTTTTCTCCCTTCTTCTTAATTTTATTTAATATGGGTAAAGTTCAAAAAAAATTTCAATTTGAAAGAGATTTAAAAATAACTGCTATTTTTTTTTATTATGATGAATTAGTTAAAATAATTTGTATTGTGGATCATAGTGAATGATAGGTGGAAGAAGTGAAAAACACTATTTAGTTAACATAACAATATGATTTAAGTGTATGTATTAATTCTTCGGATGGGAACCTGATCAAGTTGCTTCAGCAGTAGCTAAGCATCCAACAGTACATAAATATCTTTTTAAAAGACCATTTATGCCTGATTAGGATGTTTAGATCCTTCGCTTTTAGTTAGTCTTTCTTTTCCATTGGCATGTAATCACTTCTATCTAAAAAAAAAAAAAATTATAGGGTCGTGTTTTTATATTGATCAGCTTGTTTAAATTTGTGATTTCAAATTCTGAATTTGTAAATGTGGTGTCAATAATACCACTCCAGCCTCCACAAGTCACTTATTATTACATACTATGAAATGCATTAAATTAATACAAGTTTTTAAATTTTTTTTAAAGTTTTTTTTTTAACTAGACACACATATCTTCTTAGTTTTTATTAGATGTAATTCTATTAAAGGCACTATCAGCACTAAAATATGAGTACCTCTTCTGATAAAGATTTAAATTTTGACCCATCACATTATAAATCACATTATAAAGGATGAGCTCCATTCACACTTTTGATTTTCTCATTCCATTTCATCATAATAGCATAGGCTCAACATTTTAATAAGCATCCTAAATAAAATAAAGAAAAAATAGAACTAAAAGAGAAAATTTTATTTATTTACGTGTTAGACTTCACCTAGAATGAAAATCTAGTAGTTGAGTTGAGAAAACACATATCAAAGATACCTATACTTTCTTTTAATTTTTAATTTGGTACCTATGTATTTTTACTTCTTAATTAAATCATTTAATTTTACCTTTTTTAGCAATATTAACTCTTATAACTTTATCCTAGTAGCATTTTTAGTCTCCATACAAGAGTTAATGATGTTAAGAGAACAAATTTAAAGATTTAATAAAAAAAATATCACATTCAAAAAAAGTATAGGTATCTCCAAAATAATTTTTTCTTCACAATGCGCTCATAAGTCCATTGTTCCATTGACCACAGAAGATGGAGTCACAGGGAGTATGGCTGCTTGTAGCACTCGTCTTCTTTGTCGACTTCGTGTGCCTGCTGATGTACTTGTCCCCCAATCCAGTAACCGAAATGTGGGGTAAATTAAATTACAATTTTAAGAGTGATTTTATAATATATGAAGTAAATATTTAAAAAAATTTGTTTAGATTTGTGAAAATACACTTTTTAAAGACACTTTTATCTAATGCAAACACATCGTGGACGGAGGTAGGTTCATATGTGCAAAAGAAATTGAGCATTATACAATGACTCCACTGCAAACAACTTTTTTTTTGTGGGGGGGGGGGGGGGGACACACAAGGCAAGTTTGGGTGGGCAGTCATCCTCTTTTACCGAAGACGACACCATTTTTGGCATCTAGAATGATGGGTACTGGTTACCTTTCTTAGTATATAATATCCTTAAGTATTTGTAGTGAAATCCGATATTTTAAACTAGTTTTTGGTATACTTGACACTCTGAAATATATTTTAAGTAAACCAATATTTTAAAATAATTTTTGATACGCTTAACACTTGAAAATATTTTTTCAGTGGAGACTAATATCCTAAAGTAATTAATTTTTAACTTAAAATATGTTGGGAGTAGTACTTAGTTAATAGATTCTAAGTTTAAGGTGCTTGTTGCTACTGAGAAAAATAATTTAAAATATTATGTGTTATTGAAAAAAATTTTAAAGTGTTGAGTATACTAAAAATTATCTTAGAACATTAGGTGCTATTAGAAAAATATTTTATAGTGTTAAGTGTATAAAAATTATTTTAAAATATTAGGTGCCCTTGAAAGGTGGTAAGTGTACCAAAATTCACTAGAGGATATTGGAGAGTACCTTTTTTTTTTTGGCCTGAAGGAATATTGGATAGTACTAAAAACATGCTTCAAGATGCTAAATGCCAGTTATAAAAGAAAAGGTAATTAGCGCCCATAATTTTACACCCAAAATGGTGTGGTTTTGGACAAAGGAATGGCCAACGGACAGAAGCCGTTATATATAGGAAAATTTTTTGGTACTTTTTATTTTTTATTTGTATCTTTTTTAATATTTTATTTTAATTCTGTCTCTATTAATTATAGTAAAGGTGAAAAGAGTAAAAATCGGTGAGAAAAAAATATACTAGTAATTCATGTTTTTCTTAATAAGAGTAAAAATAATTTCACAAAAAAAATAATAATAAGAGTAAAAATAATTTTTTTAATCTATTTCAGTCTATTTAATATTCTTTTTGATATATGAGAAACTGTTATAAATAATAAATAATAAAGATCATAGTAGTACTAATTACCATCCAAAAGTAATTTCACGCCCTCACGAGGGCCCATGTTTCTTCCTCCGAACAAGCAAAAGTTCTCAAACTTTTGAAGGTAAAAGCTCTTCTCTCTCTCTCTCTCTCTCTCTAGTACATAGCTGTAAAAAATTTAAAAAAAGATATGCCATTTTTATCTTTAATTTTGGTATGATTTAAAATAAATCATAATTGTACTTTGCTTCTCGACGATAGACTTATGATCTTCAATTAGTGGGTGATTTTTTTGACAATTAATTATTTTATAATAAAATGTGTTTGACAGTGAGATGAAGGGAAAAAAAATTACCGTGAAAAGTGCTTTTTTCATAGATCGAGATAAACTCCTTCGTATATTTATTTCATATATTATAAAATCACTTTTAAAATTATAATTTTGTTTTCATCCAAACACCTTTAAGTGGTTTTTGGAAGGTGAGGTTCTCCTTCTTTTCCAATCGACCCTAGAAAGTGAACAATGTACGTTGGAAATTTGGTACATAGGACGGCCGTGGGTTTAGTATTGATTAGTTATTATAGTGATGAGAATCATTGTGATTAAAATTCAGTCAAGACTCTGAGATTGGTTGTGACCTAAAATGATGTTATCTTCGGGTTTTCTTTTTCGTTTTTTTTTTCTATACAATTATTTTTAGGTTTTCTTAAACCGCTTTAAAACAAGGTATTGAAAACCGAATTTTGAATTAGTTAAGGTATTAGAGTCAAGGATTAATGGGTCTGACTGGAGTTAAACCGTGAATCAAACCAATAGGAAACCAAAAAAAAAAATTAAATTTTTATCATGCCATTCGAAAGACTAAATATTAATTTAATACTACTTTCGGTCCTTAATATAAGAACTCTTTTGACTTTTAATTTGGTTCTAAATATAAGACCCCCAATCTATTTTATCTCTTATATTTATTTATTTATTTTAAGATCGTCCTTATAGTAGTTGCACATGTTAAAGATTTCATCAAATGATAGTTCTAGCTAATACACATGATTACTCATGATATTTTAGGAAAACAACACATATTTATTATAAATAACTAATTTAACTAATTTTTTTAGTTTGTTTGAATTAATCAATTAGTTCTTATACTAAGGACCGAAGGTAATACATTAAATTTCTAACAAAATGATTATATAATTACATTTTCTTTCCAATTTTCCCACAATTCCCCTAACAAATTGAAATCCAAGTACCATACTATTAAAATTACTAAATATTCATTATAGTAAAATATTAAAATAAATTTATGGTAGCAAAATATTCCTATGTACAATTTTTTAGTAACCAAAGTAATAATTATTTAGAATTAAAACAACTTTTTTAAAAAAATCACAACCGAGTTAACTCATAAAACCGGTCCGGTTGATCCATTGCCGGGTTTTTCTACCGACCAGACCTGCCAATTAATCATTTTTTGTCCAACCCAACCAGTGTGGTCCAGTCCGATTCTAAATACTATGCTGTGCACTGGGGGGGGGGGAAGGGACAAGGGTACTAAAATAAAGCGAGAATATGGTAATGACTTCTTTCAAGTATATCCTTCCCTTCTTTCTAAAGCCTAAAATAGTTTTCCTTCATAGGACAACAGTGACCAATGACTAAATCGTGACTCTCTCTCTCCTGCCCAACTTTCCTCTCCACTTTAATTAACATCAATCTCAACATTGAATGAAATTGTCTTCCTCTCTCAATTTCTTAATCTGTTTACAAAATAGGGGCCCCACATTATATTTCCTTGGCTAAGAATTAATGAATTAGTTAAGAACCGTCTCTCGCACTCAACCCAGCCGCAACTAAAACGATCCGACCCGGCACCCGATACTCATACCAACCAACCACAAAAACAGGATAAACATTAGAATTTTTGGACATCCCCGTCAAAACCACTCGCAAGCCATTCCCTTCCTCTTTCTCTGTCCCTCTCTTCCCTTCCCACTTGATTTATAACTGGAGGGAGCTTCATCATTCTCTTCACTCTCAGTCTCAACATCTCTCTCTCTCTCACACACCCCATAGCTGATCCCGTGAGGTTAGTATGCTTTCTCTCTCTCAATTACATACTCTGCTTTCTCATCTATCATGTACGCTCATCGGGTACTATTTATCCTATTTTTAGGGTAATAAGTGAAATTTTTTATATAGTTATATAATTTGATCCTTTATTTATTACTGTGTTGGTTTTATTTATATAAGATATAATGTATATTAAATTGAAATAAATTAAAAAGTTATTAAATTTTAAATAAGAATTAATAAATATAAAAATGAAGTAATTTATAAATAAAGGGAAAAAAGAAAACAACGGTCAATCATCACGCAGGTTCTATAGTATTCTCATACTGCTCAAGTTATAATGATATTGTACTGTTTTTCTGCCCCTACAAGATCATCATGTAGATATAAATTTCTTCAATGTACAGGGACAAAAAATCGCAGCTAGAACGCAGTCTAATATGCGGAAAGCTTTCCTAGTTATATTTGGTGGCGCTTTCATTGACAAAAGTTGCTCTGTCTCCTGCGTTGGAGACAGAGCCAAGCAGAGTATTGTCTTTTAATTAATAAAAGTGCCCAATCTCGCGTGACATGGAAGTAGGGGTGAGCAAAACCGAACCGGAACCGAAAACCGAACCGAACCGAACTCAATTCGGTTATTTCGGTTCGGTTATTTCGGTTATTATTTTTTTTTCGGTTATTTTATTCGGTTACTTCGGTTATCGGTGTTCGGTTCGGTGTCTTGCAAAATAATTCGGTTAGTACCGAAATAACCGAATTTGAACATTTTTTTTTTAATATTTCCCTCCCGGTCGCGGTCTCCCCACTCTCCCCAATTCTCACGGCCCAACTACTCCTTCTATTTTCTTTTGACTCCATCTATCATTCCAGTGATCCAGTCCACCACTCCCGTGACCCAGCCCTTCTCGCCTTCACGCCTTCAGACTTCAGTCCTTCACGGCCGCACACTCCTTCGCTGTCCCAGACTCTCAAAGACTCCCGTCCCCTCTCCAAGCCCTAACCTAAGTCAGTAAGTCTGTCGGCAGATTACGCACTTGCGCAGCGTAAATTCGAAGTTCTCAACGAGTCCCTTTATCCTTGGTCCCTCGGAAGTTCTGATCTACCCTCCTTAGCCGTTGCCGTCGCCGTTGCAAGGTTCAGAGTCTGAACTTTAGACTTCAAACTCCCTTCATCGATTAGTCATCGCAGATAGCCACAATCTCCACTCCATATAGGAGCATCACATCGCAGTCATCCAGTCGCCACTCAACTCACCACTCGCCACCGGTCTTCATATAGTAGGATCCGTCTCCCTTCGGCCTTCTCCACGTTCAGCCAAGTAAAATATGGTATTCAAGTTCTCAAAATTTTTTTCAGCCGTATTTTTTGATTTAGCTACTCTTCTAGTGTTGTTCTTTGATAACTGATACGGGTATATTGCATAGATAGAAGTCACAGAACATAATACGATTGTAAAATAATTTTACTTCATTTGGGTGGTTTATTTGTATTTGAAATTAATACTCTGCATTCGGCAATCGGCGTCAATTATATATTGATTGAAACCATGGGTGATGCGTGATGTCAATGATCCCCTGTCCCTTTCTTTGTAGTTGTGATGTCAAGGAGTATATATATACTCGGCAATCGGCAATCGGCGACATTGCTTTGTAGTTGGGTGGTCTGCTTATGTTTAATGTTTTTTGATGTCATGATCCCCTGTCCCTTTCTTTTCTTCTGCGGTATATATATATTGATTGAAAGTTGAAACCGTGGGTGATGTTTGATTATATAATCTGTTGTAAATTAAAAAAGAGATATTGATTATAGATAGGAGTTATCTATTCATTATAAATTGTCCTCATTTGTTTTCTTATATACAACTGCAAAGGGTTTATTATTTCAAGTAGTGGAGAAAATTAAGCACGCCTTCTTCAAGCCTTCAATTTATTATTTCATAACAGTTTGATGTAGTGGAGAAAATTCTTTAACATGTTTCACTTTGATGATGGTGTAACTAATATATATATATATATATATATATATTTAAATTAGATGTCTTCTCATGGTGAAACTATGGGTGATGCTCAAGCTGGGGATGATGCTACTACTCAAACAACAAAGCCTTCAATGCCAGTAGCAAGTGGGACTACAAAAAGGAAAAGCATGAAACCAAGATCAAAGGTTTGGGAGCATTTCACCAAATTTGTGAATGAAAGAGGTGAAACTAGAGGTAAGTGCAACTATTGTGAAAAAGATCTTGCATGTGATTCAAAAGCTAATGGAACCACTGCACTTAACAACCATTTGACTACTTGTAAATTGAAGCCCCCTCCTGAAGAACTTGCACAATCTCACTTGAACTTTAATGTAGATGACAAAGTGGGTCTTACTAATTGGAAATTTGATCAAGATGCTATTAGGAAAGCGTTATCATGCATGATAATTACTGATGAATTACCTTTCAAGTTTGTTGATGGGGATGGGTTTAGGCAATTTATGTCAATTGCTCAACCTAGGTTTAAAATTCCATCAAGATGGACTGTTGCTCGTGATTGTTTTGGGATTTACATTGATGAGAAAGTTAAATTTAAAGACTATTTACTGCATAAGAGGCAAAGGGTTTGCCTCACCACCGACACTTGGACTTCCATTCAAAGAATCAATTATATGTGTGTTACTGCTCATTTTATAGATGATGCATGGACATTGAGAAAGAGGATTTTAAATTTCATTCCTATTTCTAGTCATAAGGGGAAAGATATTGGAATGGAAATGGAAAAATGTCTACTTGAATGGGGAATTGAAAGGGTGCTCACAATTACCGTGGATAATGCTAGTTCTAATGATGTCATGGTTCAATATTTAGAACAAAAAATTGTGAATTGGGGTCACTCAATTATGAAATGTCAATTCTTGCATATGAGATGTGTTGCACACATAATCAACTTGATTGTTACTGATGGGTTGAAAGAAATAGGGAGTTCTGTGAAAAAAGTTAGAGAAGCTGTTCGCTTTATCAGACAATCCCCCCTTAGGATGAGAAAGTTTAAAGAGAGTTGTGTGGATGAAAAGATTCAAAGTAAGCAAATCTTATGCTTAGATGTCCCTACTCGGTGGAACTCTACCTATTTGATGTTAGAGACTGCTCAAAAATTTGAGGCAGCCTTTAGAAGGTTTGAAGATAAAGATCCTTATTTTCGATTTGATCTTCAAGATGAAGAGGGGGTGCCTGAGTCTGAAGATTGGAAGAATGTTAGGAGAATGATTATGATGTTGGGTCATTTTTATGAGCTTACTGTGCGGATATCTGGCTCTTTATTTGTAACATCTAATACTTTTTTCCGTGAAATTTATAAGCTATATCGTTTTTTGGATGAGTGGACAAAATGTGATGTTTGGGAGTTGGCTTCCATGGCAAATAGAATGAAAGAGAAATTTGATAAATATTGGGGAGATCCTATGAAAATGAATCAACTTCTTTACATTGCTGCTGTTCTTGATCCACGATATAAATTAGATTGGGTGCAATTTGCTTTGTGTAAAATGCACACAAGCGCAATTGGTACAAGTTTGGGGATGCATGTTAAAGAGCTTTTAATTTCTTTGTATAATGAATACAAACACACTTTTACCCCCTCAACCCAATCTGAAAAGGAGCCATTGCGTAGCACACAAGATCATTGTGATGAAGATGATGATCCTGCTATGAAAGTTAGGAAATTGCTTGATATTGAGGAACAAGAGTTCATGAATGAGCGTCTTGGTGGAAGAACTAGCAGAACTGAGGTTGATAGATATTTGAATGAAGAAATTGAGGTTAATAAAGATGATTTTGATATCTTAGGCTGGTGGAAGCTAAATGGTCCTAGATTTCCTATTCTTTCTCTAGTGGCCAGAGATGTTTTAGCTATCCCAATTTCTACGGTTGCATCAGAGTCTACATTCAGTACTGGAGGACGAGTTTTAGATTCATTTAGGAGTTCTTTAACTCCTAAAACTGTGCAATCTCTAATTTGTGCTCAAGATTGGCTTAGACGCTCAATTCAACATGTTGTAGAAGAAGGGAATGATGATATCCAAAAGATAGAATTGGGTAATATTTTATTTTTACTTATAACATTATAAGAATAATATAATGTTTCATTTACTATGATATATGAAGTCTGATTTTGTTTTTCTTTGTGTAGATTTGCAAAAAATTGCATTGGAGGCAACTGTTGATATACTATAGATGCAACAGGGAAAAAACTTAGGAGTAAATAAATATTGTGCTTAATTTGTTTGTTTTTTCTTTAGCTCTAAAGTGGTGCACTCTCTAATTTTCTTGTTTAATTGTAGTTGTTGCTGACTTGATGGCAAGTTGTATGCAAGGAACTTTGGGACAAGTGATGGCTGGAATTTCAGGCTGCCTTGTGGAATTTCATTTTGGGTTACTTGTTTCAGTTGTTTGATTTTTATCATGTGATGGTGGGGCGTTGAATGTCTTCCACATGAATTTCAGCTAGTAGATGTTAATCAATTGCATAATGGGTTGACTTCAGATTGTTTATAAATGTTAAGGATGAGTCAGGATCTGACGAGCTGGGGCACTTTTAATTTGTCTATATTCTCTCTATTGCAATTAATCTCATGCTTCGTTACTGGTATAAGCTGTAAGTGTTAAGTTGAAAGGGATTGGTGAAATGTAATGGGGTTTTAGGAGAGAGTTCGTTGTTACTGGGGATGAGAAAACTTTTTCAATGCTGATGTATTTGATTTGTTTTATGTCCAGCTCATATATTATCCGCAAGTCATAGATAGATTCTTCCTCCTCACTCAGATCGCTGGTTTTGCTCTCAGGACTCAGATGGTGGTTCTTCTTGTTGACAATGGTTCATGATGGTTCTTCTAGCATATTTACAATTTTGTAGGTGTTGTGTTTTTAAGGATATTAAATTGTGGGAGAATTGTAATTGCATATTTACAACTTATCATTGACTTTTTAATAATTATTCTATCTCACAATATATGTAGTGTTTATTAAAATATATTTGATTTTGGAATTTAAAACTTTTATTACACCTTTCAAATATCCAGATTCTTTGTACAAAGAGAGCCCAAAAAATATTTTTTCCCCCACTATTTAGACTTTTTGTGCGTACTGGGCTAGAATGGTACCTGGAAAAAAAAAAGGCCCAATAAAAAGCCCAATAACCGAATAAGCCCACTAACCGAACCGAATATATTTCGGTTATTTCGGTTCGGTTAGTTTACTATGTTCGGTTTCGGTTCGGTTTTTTCATTATGATCATTTCGGTTATTCGGTTATTTCGGTTATTAACACTAACCGAACCGATTAACCGTTTGCTCAGTCCTACATGGAAGAGGAAGGCGAAGACGAAGAAGCCATGAAATGAAACGAAGCTTCTTTGCTATATCTCTCTCATACAACAAAAGCCTTCCTTTTATATGTAGACACGCACAGAAGAAACCGCCCAAGAAATTTGACAGATCAAAACGATGACATATGAACTGAAACTACATATACTAAACGGAACTGAAGATCGCAATATGGCATCTACGTATATTAAAAAAAAAAGAGATAAAGTATACTTTTAGTTCTTTAATTTTATACAATGTTTCATTTTGGCCCTTTAATTTTAAAACGTAAACTTTTAGTTCTTTAATCTTAAAACTGTTAACAAAAAATGATGATATGAAACTCCTGAATGCTAATAAAATATTATCAAATACTAACATATGAAGTTTAATATTTAAAATAACTATGATTGTTACAAATAATTATTATTTAATACTAATAATTTTATGATTAAAGAACTAAAAATATATTTTTTAAAATTAAGGGACCAAAATAAAACTTTATATAAAGTTAAAGGACTAAAAGTATACTTTAGCCTAAAAAAAATTATCATAAAGATTATCACTTTATGTTCTTAAATGTTCATCTTAAGGGTACGTAGGCGGCAGAAGGGGGAAACATTGATATAATAATAAAAATGATTCTCTCTCATAGCATTATTTTTTTTCTTTTGTGAATAATATGAGCAAAGCCCAATCTCTTATTCCATCACTATCAACGGTGGGGACGCAGAACCCACAAAGTCATTATACAAGCAAGGTGAAAAATCTTTTGATGACCTATCAAAAAATCTAGCCACAATATCCTGTGTTAAGTACAAATTAGCTAGTCTATCTTCCTTTTTTTTTTTTTGGGTCAGGAAAAATTAGCTAGGCTATCTGGATAAGTATTCCGTTCCCTATATACACGGTGTACTACAATATTCTCAAAACAACTCAGTTCATGTTTTACAGCCCGAAACAAGCTGGAGCTCATCAAAACACCTTCTCTAACTTTCTCAAAGAGACGAGCAGCAGCAGCAGAACCACATTTCATAATGAGATTGTTAATACAAACCCCTATGCCCTTTGAAGACCTGTAATGACATCCCAAAGTTCAGCTTTAATCACGGAGTATCATCTAAATTTGATTTATTATTGTCGAAATAAAAGTAGCATTTCAAACTATAACTTATTCTGAAAATGATTTGGGTGCGAATGTTAAAGGGGGGAAAAAAACTAAACGAGGCTGTAATCTCAGCTTGTTACCTTTATCCAGATGCCAAACGATGGAATTTCTCAAACTTCCTCTTATTAGATGCGTGGATTTTGATACTCTCCTCATTCTTTTTTTCCCTTTTCTTTCTCTTCATTCAATCCCCAACGTTGAATAAAAAAAAAATAAGTGGTTGAATTCAATATTTTATAAAATTATTATTTTTCTTCTATTTTTAGATACTCTACAATTATAAACTGTTTAGATTAAATTTATTTATTTTTCCTGTTTAATTATATAATTATTTAATCATGCCATTTTTGTCTTTTAAGTTTGGTTTCTTTTGCACCATTCCATTGGTGTTTGGAAGGTGGTGATGGCTCTCCCACCCTTCTATTTGAAACACATACCCTTGGAGAATGAACAATATACACTCAAAATTTGGTACAACATCGTATTCTTAATATAACGTTTAGATAATTAATTTGTGAAGATTAAAAAAATTAATTAAAATAGTTTTTTGCAATAAATATGTATTGGTTTTTCTAAACTACCTTTTTTAATCATTTGCATTGTAACTACTCCTTGATGGAAACCTTTTTACTATATGCAAAAATACTTTGAAAAAGGAATTTTGATTTTGGTAGATAAAGTTAGTTGAAATCTTATATTTAGACAAAAAAAAAATAATAAAGCGTTTATCTAATTCTTTTGTTTAGGAAGTATATAGGAAGCTTGTGCGGGTGGGGTTAGGGTAGATATCATAGAGTGAGCACTCCAATATTTATCTCTATGATAAAAATTGAAACAAGTATAATTTAAATGGTTCTTTTCTTGCATAAAAAAAATAATTTAAATGGTTCAGTTTTAAAATATTTAATTTTTTTTGACAAAACGATGAGTAAAAAAAACTATCTTCATTTTTAATGTTTCATATATTCAAATTAAAGGAGAATAAAAAACACAAAATAAAATAACATTAAATATTGGGCGTCCGGTCCATTTTAGCATGGATGTTCCAGATTGGTGCACCCAAACTCATTCCAAGTTTGCTCAGGAACGGAAGTACGGAACATATTCCATGCTTATTAATATGCACCATTTAATTTTATTTTGGATGATCTAGATATGATAGATATATTTTTATGTTCTAAATAATTTATTTTAATAGATGCATAATTAAAATAAAAAAAATCTCATAAGTGGCACTTCTTTAAAAAAATAAATTTGTTATTAAAAAATTGTATATCAAAATTTTTAAATCTAAGATGTTCAAATCATATTTATTATCCAATTAAGTCCGCAGTGTCCACCAATTTCGCCATATCTCCCCATTTTTCTTTGGGATTAAAATTTCATTAGAATGTTTTCTTTTCATTTAAATTATGAGAATTATGCTAGAACTGTTCAATTCGTTAATACTGATTCCTATACCGAAAATTTTTTTGGCATAATTCAACAATTCAGTACAGGTAAGTTTTGGGTGCTTGTAAATGCGGGTAAAAGTTCTTTGTTTTTTGTAATGATTTTTTATCGCAGTTATTGATAAGATCTACACTCTAAATATAATTTTAACGGTTTAAATTAAAAATTCTGAACTGATAATTTTTAACTAAGAAAATTATTTTTTTTGGAAAACTGATAGTTAAAATTTGTTTTTGAATTTTATGCCAATTAAATTAGTTATTTAAAAAATAAAAATAAATCTGAAGTATCTATATTAGATTTGAACGATCTAGATTAAGTACTCATCATTAAGTATTCAAAGTAGGGAAAAGTCATGGGGAATGTTGTGCATAAAAAGAGATAAGGATTATGATGATCACCCAAAAACTCACCAAATATGAACATTCCGCATCTCATTTCTCTTTTACTTTTATTTTTATAAAATAATTCTTTTGATGAATATAGAATTTATAATAAAACTAACATTTTGACTATTAATTTTTTTAAAAATAATTAATTATAAGTTTTAAATTTAAACCATCCAAATTAGACCCGGCCATTTACATAAGTTTTTGGTGCTTGTGAATGCGGGTGCAGGAATATTTAGTTGGACATTAAGTGTCTGTTTGGAAGGGCTTGTTTTGGGTCATGAAGAGTTTATTTTCTGGAGAAGCCCGATTGAAAATTGTGGTCTTGTTTGGCACAGCTTGTGGGCTATTGAGCTTGAGGGCCGAAAGCTGGGCAAACATGGGATTGAAAATAAGTTGGAGGTAGCTTTTATCTGTCTATGACTGTTATTCTCTCTCCTCTCTCTCATTTCTGTCTCACGCTTGTCTCCTCATCTCATGCTTTTCCCTAGAGTCGGGAAAACGGGCCGAGCCCATCGGACCGGCTCGTTTAGACCCTGAAATTATAAGGGCTGAGCTTGATATTTTTCTCTTAAAATGAAAAATAAGCCCTGGAGGGCTAGCCCTAGAGGACCGAGGGCTTAAAAGGGCCGGCCCTAGTTGTTTAAGCCCTTTTATAATTTTTTTTGTTTTTTTAAATTTTTTTATATAATTTTAATGTTATGAATTCTTTACATTGTTAATAATATTCAAATATTTAGTTATTATTATCATTTTAAAATGAAATTTAGTTTTAAACAATAATTTATCCAATTAAATTTTTAAAAAATGAGTTAATTTGGACTTTAATAATGATTTGATTTATATTATATGCGTTGATATTTTTAAACTATATATATATTTGATAATAAAGTATTTTTATACTTATATAACTTGTGATTCTATAATTTGAATTAGAAATTCATGAGTTTCAACAATAATGTTTTTCACATTAAAGTAAAATAATAGCTAGATTGAAAAATTTAAAAGTAAAATTCCTATAAAGAAGAAAAACTTGATATTTTTGTTATGAAAGAAAAGCATACTTATGAAGAAAAGTAATTAATTATAGTGATAATGAAGTTTCAAAAGATTAATTATAGTGTTTATTTATTGCACAATTGCACTATAGATAAAACTTTAGGATGTTGTTATCTTGTTAATGAATGTTTTAGATGTTCTTAGATATTAATGAATATTTATATATGATGATATTTTATATATGTGACTTAATTTTATTCATATTTATGTCTTTTATTAATAATTTCATTGGTTTGTTTTTATATTTATATAAAAAATAGTATTTTTTTCTTAAACGGGCCAAAAGCTCCCGGGCCGGCCCTGGCCCTGTAGCTTAAGGGCCGGGCCTAGAAAATTAGAGTATTTTTAAAATTTCAGTCCTGGAAGACCGGGCCAGCCCTGATTCCCACCTCTACTTTTCCCCCGTCTCCCACTTGTCCAATAAGATGTTCTCTCTCTCTCTCTCACGCGGCCAACATGAGCATATTGTTCTTTAATAAGAATGCGTAGATTAATATTTCCTAGTGCTATTAATATCAATCCAATAAAATCCAGCCATTTAAACATATTGTAATGATACTTTTTATTATGATATTTTAAATTAATAATTTTACATCATTCACCATTTTAATTCCATATTGTGTACGCATAATATATACATAAATAATTTTGAATTTTACAAAATTACATTTCACTTATATTTACAAAAATTTTTTATAATAACTCTAATTTTTTAAAATATATTTTAGTCATGAAATTTTGTTTCTTTATATTGAAATAATTTAAATTTATTGTATTATGTAAATTTATTTTTTAATCATTTTTCATTATTTAATAAAACTTTTACTTATTTTGGTAATTTTACAAACTAAACTTACTAATTTAAATTTATTGTCTTATGTAAATTTATTTCTTTATTATTTTTTATTATGTAATAAAACTCATGCTCACTTTAGTTATTTTTCAAACTAAACTTACTTTTATCCAATCATAATCCAAACAACTTTTTACCCAATCTAACTTTTACAAACTAACTTTTATAAAATTCAATCCAAACACAATTTACATTACCCAATTTAACTTTTACTCAATCTAACTTTTTCTAAAGTCAAATTACCGATAAGATACTTTTTCAATTGCTAATCCAAACAGATCCTAAATAGTAGGGAGGAAAGCACCATTGTTGCCACGACAGGGACGGCTTTGTTCCTTTCTAATTTTCAGAGCATCCCACTTTTCTCTACTTTTGCTGGCACCCATCGCGTTAGTTTTCATGTTCTTATAAAAGCACAGTAGTATTTCTTTTAACTCTGTCTCTATCGTACATATAACACATGGCTGATCCAGTGAGGTTAGTATGCTTTCTCTCTCTCAATTACTTTGCTGGCGCTTTCTCATTCTTCATTTATCATTTACTCACTGCACATATATGCTTATATATATATATATCTATATATCTATATATATATATAGCTGCATCTTCAAGCTTCTATCACTTCCCATCGCTCTATATTTGCTGATATATTTCAAAACTTCAACACTGTTTTTTATTCAAAGCAAAGGTGTGGCCTCTGATCTCAGGTTTAATTATTATATATTCGTTCATAATAATAGTGAGTTTGCTGGTTTCTCGTAGTTCAAAGCCCCGGCATTCTATCTTTATATTCTTCATTACAACCATAGCCATGGTGGTTCAAATTCCTGTAGACAAACACTCTCCAAATCTGCGGATCTTCATAGTTTGCTTGTTCCTTTATGGCTTCTCATGCGCCTATTACAAGTCTGAGGCCTGCATCCCAAATACTGATACCCCATATTTCAAACTCTTATCGCATGTAGCTGCAATCTCAGGTAGCATGGCTTGTGTTGCACTCATATCAGTGTTGGCTTCTAGACCTGCTTTAGCACTCATCGTCAGTCTCTACTTGATGTGGCTCCTCATATATTTTGCCCCCAACCCAGCAAACGAAATACTACCTTCGGTACTTAATATAAGATTTTGTTTGACTTTTATTTTGGTCGTAAATATAAAACCCTAATCCACTTTGTTTCTCATATTTATATTTTTTTTTTCAAAATAGTTCTTCTAATAATGGTAGTTCTAGCCAACACACTTGATTAGCAAGGATATTTTAGAAAAGACAACACTTATTTAAAACAAATAAATAACTCAACTTACTCCCTTAATCTCCTCAAATTAGTCAACTAGCTTTTATAACTAAGACCAGAAGTAGTATGTAAGAAGGTAGGTTCATATGTGTACGACTTGTGCAAAGGAATTGAGCATGATCATGACCCAGCAGACAACCTTGAAGTTTAGGCGAGGCTCAGGTTGTACAAGTGATTATTATAATGTCTGCCGGCAATCAACAGACAGCAAGTTATAATGCGATTATTGTACTGTTTGTCTGCCCCTTTTAATTAGATCGTCATTTACAAATAGGTTTCACACAACATGACAAAAAAAGGAAACAAAGACGAAAGTGCAAGTGATGCTCGTGATGGAGTGTGTGATGTATAGTTTATGCCTAAAGCTTAGCCACCAAACTGAAATGAGACAAAATGGTATGAAATAAAAAAGAAAACGGAGATTTCCCAGTGCGAGATTGAGATTATTCCTAATTTCCATTAGCATCCAAAGCGATGAACTGATGGAGTACGGTGAAGAAAAGCAATATAAATTAAATCTCATGACGGAATCAGCAATGGTTTGATGATGTCTTTGACATCAGGGTTAATGCCGTTCCAATTTTCATTTTGATTCTTATAGTTTCAAATTGTTGATTTTAATTTTTATAGTTTTATAAAGACTCGGCCTGAGATTAAGTACAAGAACAAGAATCAAAATTCATTAAAAGTATACAGACCATTCGTTAAACTCAGAGACCAAAACTAAAAGCAGCTATAAAATTTGTATTATCACACATGGAGACAGGTTAGAGTCAAGAAAAACCATGTCTTGGAAATCCTAAGCAATAACGACAGCCAATTCTTTGTTCTCCTTCAGCGAGAAGTGGCCGAAAAGACCTAACATAACAAAGCTTGTCGCATATTCACATAAGAAACGGTAACATTCTGATGAGATAGTTATTAATTTATCGTATTAAATCTGTTAGCTATCATCAATTAATTTGTTTTCTTTAAAGTAACTAACTAAAATTGTCACTAAAATCCACTTATATTAAAATTATGCATAACAAGTGACATCATAATCAAAACTAAATTTTGTTGATGATTGAACTTATAAATGCATAAACAATTAACTTTTTATTGTGAGAATCAAAAGATTACATAAACTAGACAAAAGATGTCTCGTTAATTAAAATTATTTTTTAATTTATCTCAAATGTGAAATGAATTAATTATGTGCCGAAACTTGATCATTCAAAATCAGCCATAAAGCAAAAGGGCACCAAAAATCAATTTGACTATAATATTTTGACAAAAATGATCATACAAAATCGTTTACATTGGATTAGAGTATTAGAGGCCGGATTTTAATAAAAGGTCCAAACGGAAAATAGCCTAATAGGAAGTAGAATCAATCGGACCATACGCTAATTTCATAATCTGACACAGATGCAAACTAAAATAAAATGTTGTTTCAAACTGAAGGTTACAATACAAATAAATTCGCATGTTGCCTTTATTGCAGGGATAATTGCTATAAAGTTTCAAGGATGAAACATAATTATAACAATAAAGCAACCTATTCTCATTTATTATTGAGACTTTTTGATAATTATTTTTTGATTGTGACTTCATAGCTTTTTTTTTTTGATAAACTAGAATACAAAGAAAACCAGTAAAAAAAAAAACTAAGGAACACCAGTGGATGTCAGGCACATTTGGACCGCTTTGAAGCTCAGAATTTGCAATTCCATAGCAGCGTTCGGTGCTGATTTTGCCAGACCATCTGCCATGGCATTGCTCTCACGGCTGATAACGTGCATCTCAACTATCCGAGCATCATCCTGATTTCTTGAATGATCACCCAGTCATTATGAAGGCTATGGTCCCCATGCTCTATCAGTTGAACGGAACCCGAAGAATCGCTGCGAAGAATAATATCTCTTTCACCAAGGTCCCAAGCCCTCTTGAGCCCCATTAAACAACCCCACAACTCAGCTATCAGGTTATCCCCTTGCTCCAACTTCAACATAAAACCTTCAACCAGGTCATCTCCTTGACTCTTCAGAACACCCCCACACGCTGCCTTGCTTTGGAACTGAGTAAGCACCATCCACTTCCACCACCATCTTACCGATCATTAACATGTCTACTGTAGGGGTCAGCAGCTGCTTGGAGGATTTAATATTCATACCTTGAAGCCTCGTAGCAGTAGAATTCATACAATTCAAAATCGCTAGGGCTCTAGCAGATATCGAACTTATATCAGTCTCAATTTTAGAATGAGTGTAGTCATTCCTTGCTCTCCAAAGGAGCCACCACATGATGAGAAATAAGCTCTTCCAGTCACAGTCCAACATGCCCACCTTATTCCTAAGGTTGAAATGCGACCAGTCGTGTAGGCTTGACGAGAAAAATCTGTTATGGGGTTGTTGCTTAGTGATGTATTCCCAGAAGCGCTTAATCTCATGGCAATCTCTCAACGCATGAAGTTCGTCTTCAATAACACACTTACATCTATCACAGAGACCATTAGGATGAAGACTACTCTTTGGCTTACGTTTGTTAGTGATGAGACGTTCGTGGTGCATAAGCCAAGAGAAAGTTTTGCATCGTTGAGGAACTTTTGTCTTCCAAATGTTTCTCCAGTTGATATTATCGGAAATTAAAGGAGGATTCAACGATAAATACGCTGACTTGGTAGTGAAAATGCCACTGTTGTGAAACTTCCAGCGAGCAGTAGTGTTGCAATGGCAATCCTTTGTCTCTTGCAAGCCCTCTTTTGGAGGTTTCCAATTGTTTTTTATTCCTCTCCAAGTGTTAGAGCCAGCTCTCCGAGGGTTGATTTAAGGTAAAAGATCATTGCCACAGTCATATTTGTTCCGGATAACCTTGACCCAAAGAGCATCCCTCTTAGTCACAATTCCCTAACCGAGTTTCATCGTAAAGGCTCGGTTTTGTTGTTTAATGTGCCTCATTCCTAGTCCTCCATGATTCTTATCCATGCAAACCCCATTCCAAGAAACAAGGTGCATTCTTTTCTGATTATTAGAGGAACCCACAAAATTTTTTTTGCTTTTTGTTCAATCAACTTACAAGTGCCGTCTGGAAGATAAGCCGTTTGCATAGCATATGTCAGCATAGCATTTACAACTGAGTTGACCAGCGTACATCTTCCAGCAAGAGAAAGATTGTCAATTTTCCAACCACTCAACCGACCTTTAATTTTATCAATGATATACTGGTAAGTTTGCTTAGAGACTCTGTCATGGTGGAGAGGGACACCCAAATATTTTTCCAGATCTGCCGTTTAAGTGAAACCCAACTCGTGGCTCAGTTGGGTAAACCTGTTGTGGTTGACATTTTTGGAGAAGAACACTCTAGTTTTTCCTTGGTTGACTTTTTGGCTAGAGGCCTCATAGAACTACTTCAGGCATTTCTAGATTATTGCCATATGTTCAAGACTTGCTACTACAAAAATCAACAAATCATCAACAAAAAATAAATGAGATATAGGAGGGCCATACTTACCTAATTTAATCGCTTTCCAGCTACCAGCATTCATCTCCTCTTGAATGATATGAGCAAGCTTCTCCATGTAGAGAACAAATAAGTACAAAGAGAGGGGATCTCCTTGGCGAAGACCCCTGGAAGGTTTAAAGATATCAACTTTATCTCCTTCCTATCGGATTTGCATAGAAGGCGAGGAGATACAAGAATATATAACTTTGATGATAGTCTCCTGTAAATTTAGCTCCTGAGGGCAACGGAGCACAAACTTCCAACAAATGCGATCATAGGCTTTCTCCAAGTTGATTTTGATGGCCATAAACCCTCTTTTGCCATTCATATTTCTCATAGAATGAATGACTTCCTGGGCAACAATGATGTTGTCGGAACTTGTTCTGCCAGGCACAAAGCTGCACTGATTAGGCGAGATGATATTAGGCAGAAAGCTTTTCATTCCATTCAGCACCACCTTTATGATGATTTTGTAGATCACATTACAGAGACTTATTGGTCTAAAATCCCTAATAGTCTCTGGATGTTCTTTGTTAAGGATAAGAACAATAAAGGTATGGTTTAAATCTTCAATGATAGTTGGATCAGCAAACACTTTTCTCACTAGATTGATAACAGAACCGCCAACTTGCTTCCATTGATTTTGGAAGAAAAGAGTATTAAGCTCATCTGGCCCGAGATTTAAGGGTGCCCATACTAAAGAGAGCAGATTTAATTTCTTCCCCGTTGACCTCTCTAGCAAGGTGCTCGCAATGAATATTATCAAAAACAGGATAAGAGATTGTCACTTCATAGTAATTCACCCTTTATTATATATAGATACACAAAAGAAACAGTCAAGAAACTTGACAGATAAAAACGAACCGAAGCTACATGTCTAAAACTGAAATTAAGATCTTTACTAAATGATGAATAACATTTTATTTACATAAGATTCTATTTAGCACAAACGACATGCAACAATATTGTCGCCATCCGTAAACCCGTGCCAAGAGAATCGACGCTAAGGAAAAAATTCTCATTATATACCCCAGAAAATTTACTCCTCAATCCCCAAAAAAAAATTCATTTGTGACCCCATGAAATTGTTAGTAATTTAACAGAAAGAACCGGAATTGTTAATTTTAACTGGTAATATGAATAAAAAGAAAATGATGATTATAAAGGAAAAAGCTGAGATTGTACCAAATTTAAAAGATCACGTGTAAAATTAAACAAATAAAAAATTAAAATATTGGGTACAGTTGAGAAATAAGATCGGGATGCTGGCCGAGTGTTACTTATCCTATTTATTTTTATAAAATATTAAATTTATATCATTGAAATCTTGATCCGGCGAAGGAAAAAATTAAGAGGATAGAGGGTAGAGGGGAGGATCATCTGCAAATATAGTCACGCAGTAAAGTTTCTCACCAAATTTATACTTCAAAGCGCAACGAACGTGCTCAAAAAGTAATCGAAATCCTCAAAACATCTCATGTTCATATGACAGCATCATGAATATCCTAAAAAACTAACCATATTGCTCAAAAATTTTATATATATTCATCAAAGGTAACCTCAAAAGTTTTATATTCATCAAAATTTATAACCAGAGTCCTCAAAAATTTTATATTCATCAAAAAGCAATCAGAGTCCTCAAAAGTTTTTAATATTTATAAAATTATGTGCCTGCGTGTGTATCTCATGGTTCTGTTAACCATCAATCTTCCACGTCAAAAAAAAAAAAAAAACCATCAATCTCAACATTTCCCCTTCCCTCTCTCACTGTGCAGTTTGATAATTTTATTTCTTTTATCTTCCATATTCCTCTCTATTGTTACTTCGTTTTTTTGTTTCCCTTTTTGTATGTTAGTTCTTTCTTTTTGATTTTGCTCTCCGGTCAGCTTTTCTTCTCCTTTTCATTCCATCGAAATTATCGACATGCTGTATGTGTGGCTTTTAAGCTCACTTTATCTTCTAAGCAAGGTCATGCAAAGACCCTTTTAAATATTGCAAAAGGATCACCGGTGGGAGGTGATTGTTCATGGTAGTCTCCTCGCATATCTCTCTGTTTTTTTTTTTTTTTATGTCGCTAAGTAGTATCTACTCTTACTCTTTAGAACTTTGACCAGTGTTGAATTTGATAACGTTGTAGTTGGTTCAACTCAAGTTCTGGCTGGTTTTTAAAATGTTAACCGCTATGTAGGATTTTCTATTTCCTTCGTGATTTATTGTTTTCTTGTTTTTGATAGGATAGCCTACTATTCTAATTTATTTGGACTTTGTTCAAATTAACCTTATATAATGACACAGCTTTTTTAAATAATCCTTTGAATAAAATTGTCTTCTAATTTTAAAAAAAAAAAAAAAAGGTATGCTTTCTCTCTCAATTTCTTGCTCTTGATTACAAAATAAGGGGTCCCACGCCCCACCTGATTTGCTTGGCTAAGAATTAATAGATTAATTAATAACCGTCTGTCGGACTCAACCCGGCCGCTACTAAAACGGCCTGACCCGACACCCGGTGATGCTTAATAACATAAAAAGAAACATTGTTGTAAAACTACAAGAAATAAGGAGAATGAAGAGTAGAAAAGAAAGCAAGAGATAGAGAAGACAATGGCCTTTTCTCATTTACTTTGGTTCAAGGTACAAATGCCTCATGTATGCCCTCTATTTATAGGCCTCCAAGCATTGAAGTCCTATACTAAGGTTACAAAGGAATAAAGAACATCATAATAGCACTAACAATAAGAAACTCCTCCCAAAAACATTCATTAGGGAGGTTATGTAGTTTATGACACTTGAAGGTGAGGAATCCTATGAGAATTCTAAGGGTTAGGGGTTGTGGACATCCACTCATGCAATATTCATAACACTCCCCCTTGGATGTCCATAATGAGTATTGTGCCTCATTAAAACCTTACTAGGAAAAACCCATTGGGACAAAAACCCAGTGAAGGAAAAAGAGTACACAATATTTACTCCCCCTAATGATAACATCATTTTAAGTCTTTAAGCCTGCGCATTCCAATACCATACACTAACTTCTCTAATGTTCTAGTCGGCAGTGTCTTGGTAAACAAATCAGCAAGGTTGTCACATGAGCGAATTTGTTGAACATCTATATCACCACTTTTCAAAAGATCATGAGTGAAAAAGAACTTTGGAGAAATATGTTTTGTTCTGTCTCCTTTGATATATCCTCCATTTAATTGAGCTATGCATGCTGTATTGTCTTCATATAATACTGTTGGAATCTTCTGTTCAAGGGAAAAACCACACATTTTTTGAATATGTTGAGTCACTGACCTCAGCCAAACGCATTCTCGACTTGCCTCATGAATTGCAATTATTTCCGCATGATTTGATGAGGTAGCTGATAAAGTTTGTTTTGTTGAACGCCATGAGATCGCTGTACCTCCACAAATAAATAAATATCCTGTTTGAGACTTGCCTTTATGTGGATCTGATAGAAATCCTGCATCTGCATAGCCAATTAATTGTGATTCTGATTCATTAGAGTAAAATAATCCCATATCAATTGTCCCTCGAAGATATCGAAATATATGCTTAATTCCATTCCAATGCCTTCTTGTTGGGAAAGAACTAAATCTTGCCAATAAACTAACAGCAAATGCAATATCAGGTCGTGTTGAATTAGCAAGATACATTAATGCACCTATGGCACTGAGATATGGTACTTCAGGACCAAGAAGTTCTTCCTCATCTTCTTGAGGACGAAAAGGATCTTTATTCTTATCTAGTGATCTTACAACCATAGGAGTAGATAACGGATGTGCCTTATCCATGTAAAATCGCTTTAATACTTTTTCAATATAAGTTGATTGATGGAGGAAAATTCCATTTGCCAAGTGCTCAATTTGCAAGCCAAGGCAAAACTTTGTTCTTCCAAGATCTTTCATTTCAAATTCTTTCTTTAAACAATCAACTGCTTTTTGAAGCTCTTCAGGAGTTCCAATTATATTTAAATCATCCACATAGACAGCAATTATAACAAACTCTGATCCATTTCTTTTTATAAAAACACATGGGCAAATTGGATCATTTTTATAACCTTCTCTCAACAAATATTCACTAAGTCGGTTATACCACATTCTTCCAGATTGTTTTAATCCATATAAGGATTTATGCAAACGAATTGCATAATTTTCTCGAGAATTCTTACATGCCTCTGGCAATTTAAATCCTTCAGGGATTTTCATATAAATCTCAGTATCTAAAGAACCATATAAATATGCCGTAACAACATCCATTAAACGCATTTCAAGTTTTCTATGGACTGCCAAACTAATTATATATCTTAAAGTGATTGCATCCACCACAGGAGAATATGTCTCTTCATAATCAATACCAGGTCTTTGTGAAAATCCTTGTGCTACAAGCCGTGCTTTATATCTAACAATCTCATTTTTCTCATTTCGTTTGCGCACGAAGACCCATCTGTATCCAACTGGTTTCACACCATTTGGTATATGGACTACAGGTCCAAAAACTTCACGCTTTGAAAGTGAATTTAACTCTGCTTGAATTGCATCTTTCCATTTTGGCCAATCATCTCTATGTCTACATTCTTCAACTGATGTAGGTTCAAGATCCTCATGTTGATTAATTATTTCAACAGCAACATTATATGAAAAAATATTGTCAACAACTGTGTTCTCTCGGTTCCATCTTTTTCCTGTAGTAACATAACTTATTGAGATCTCTTCATTATTTTCAGGTACCTGAGCCTCCTCTGAGGTCTTTTGATTAGTTATGTTTCGGTCCTCTCCTATAGGACTTGCCTCCTTAATTTGACTATCATGACCATCATGATTATTTGCTCCTTTTTTCTTTCTAGGAGTTTTATCTTTGGAACCGATTGGTCTACCCCGCTTCAGGCGTGGTTTGGTTTCACTTGCGCTTTCTAGTTGTCCTGCTGGGACATCAATTCTAATTGGAGCATTTTCAGCTGGAATGTGAGATTTAGTAATTCTCTTAGGATCAGTGAATGCATTTGGCAGTTGATTTGCAATATTTTGCAAATGAATTATTCTTTGAACTTCAAGTTCACATTGTTGTGTACGAGGATCTAGATGAGATAATGATAATGCTTTCCATATGATTTCTTTATCCAGCTGCTTATTATCTCCCCCTAATATTGGAAAAATTGTCTCATCAAAATGACAATCGTCAAAACGTGCTTAAACAAATCTCCTGTTAATGGTTCTAAATACTTAATTATAGAAGGAGATTCATAGCCAACATATATCCCTAACCTTCTTTGAGGTCCCATCTTTGTGCGTTGTGGTGGAGCAATAGGGACAAATACCGCACATCCAAAAATTCTAAGATGGGAAATATTTGGCTCTCGACCAAAAGTCAATTGTAACGGGGAGAATTCATGATAACTTGTTGGCCTGATGCGTATAATTGCTGCTGCATGCAGAATTGCATGTCCCCAAGCTGAAATAGGAAGTTTTGTTCTCAAAAGCATTGGTCTAGCAATCAATTGGAGGCGTTTAATAAATGACTCTGCTAGGCCATTTTGAGTGTGGACATAAGCAACAGATTTTTCTACTGTTATTCCAGTTGCCATGCAATAATCATTAAAAACTTGAGATGAAAACTCACTAGCGTTATCAAGACGAATTGTCTTAATTGCATGGTCTGGAAATTGTGCTCTTAATCGAATTATTTGAGCAAGTAATCTAGCAAATGCTAAATTACGTGTTGATAACAAACACACATGGGACCATCTTGTAGATGCATCTATTAAAACCATAAAATATTTGAATGGTCCACATGGTGGATGGATAGGTCCACATATATCTCCTTGGATACGCTCTAGAAATGCAGGAGATTCAACTCCTATTTTTGTCAATGAAGGCCTTACAATTAATTTGCCTTGAGAACAAGCAGCACATGAAAATTCTTTAAATTGAAGAATCTTCTGGCTCTTCAATGGGTGTCCATGTGAATTTTCAATAATTCTTCGCATCATAGTTGATCCGGGATGGCCTAACCGATCATGCCAAACAATAAACGTATCTTTATCAGTAAACTTCTGGTTTACCGTAGCATTTGTTTCAATTGTACTAATATTTGTATAGTACAAACCAGAAGATAATGTCGGTAATTCTTCCATGACATATTTTTCTCCATTTCTTACCATTGTAACATGCAAATATTCAATGTTCTTCTCATTTATAGTCTCAATATGATATCCATTTTGGCGAATATCTTTAAAACTTAATAAATTTCTTTGAGACTTCGAGGAATATAAAGCATCATTAATAACAAATTTTGTTCCTCTGGGTAATATTATAATTGCTCTTCCGGAGCCTTCAATTAGTTTTGTATTACCCGCTATAGTATTGACGCTTGCACTATTTATTGTAAGATGAGAAAAATATTTTCTATCTTTGAGTATGGTGTGTGTTGTAGCACTATCTATCAGGCATATATCTTCATTCTTGTGCCCAACAAAAGGAAGAGAAACATCCATATTCTTCACCGAAAAAAAAAAACATTCATTAATATAAATTCGAAGTACATCATGATTAATAATACTCTTAAAAAAAAGAGAAATAAATAAACATAAACTAAATTAAAAAGCATAAATAAAGCAAACTAAAATTATCCAAATTCTTCTAATCATGATTCTCAAAGAAATCAGCCACATCCAAATGTGCCATAGCATCAAGGCCATTAACATCATCTAGCTCATTGATATTATCATTTTTGTATGCAAAATTTGCCCCACATCATCACTTTGAAAAGTCAAATTTGCTTCCACATTATTTGAACTTCTTTTTATAGAAGCCTGATAAAGTTTTGCTAGATGCTCAGGCGTACGACAGGTACGTGACCAATGTCCTTTCATGCCACACCGGTAACATTGATTTTCAACAACTCTTGAAGGGCCATTCTTATCTTTTTTCTGCCCATCCCCAAGTTTCTTCTTTTGGTGGGTATTTGGGTTATAATTGTTGCTTCCCCCACCATAATGACGGTAATTTGTGCGTCCCCTACCACGACCACGGTCTCGGCCACGACCACGACCACGACCGCGTCCACGTGTATGATGATTATTGCGTACAGTCACATTCGCTTCAGGGAATGGAGCTGATCCAGTGGGACGGATCTCATGATTTTTCATTAATAGCTCGTTATTTTGTTCAGCCACAAGAAGACATGAGATCAATTCAGAATATTTCTTAAAACCCTTTTCACGATATTGCTGCTGCAGGAGCACATTTGAAGCATGAAAAGTTGAAAATGTTTTTTCTAATAAGTCCTCATCTGTTATTTTCTCACCACATAATTTCAATTGAGAACTTATCTTGAAAACTGCTGAATTATATTCAGTCACAGATTTAAAATCTTGGAGCCTCAAATGCATCCATTCATAACGAGCTTTAGGCAAAATTACCGTTTTTTGATGATCATACCTTTCTTTTAAATTATTCCACAATTCTAACGGGTCTTTTACCGTCAGGTATTCAGCTTTCAACCCTTCATGCAAATGGTGGCGTAGGAAAATCATAGCCTTAGCCTTGTCTTGGCTAGTTGCTTCATTTCCAGGTAAAATAGTACTTCCTAGACCTTTGGCATCTAGGTGGATTTCAGCATCTAAGACCCAAGACAAATAGTTTTTTCCAGTGATATCAAGAGCCGTAAACTCGAGTTTGGTAAGATTGGCTGGATCAAACTAAAATGATAATAACAAAAATTAGAATTATAATAAAATTGATGCACATTGAAACACAATAAATAAAATATTAGGATTCAAAAGTCACCCATAAATAAATTATTCTTTAAAATTATAAACAAAATAAATGAATAAATAAACAATGACAAATAAACATATATGAGGGGAAAAAAAATAAACAACACAAATAATTAGTTACAATAATAATATAGAGACAATGTATATATAAATATATATAGGGGGAAGGGGGTAATGTAAATGCGGTAATATAAATATATTATATTACAATAGACTAACTAATATATAATAAAAATTAAACTAAAAATAAAAATAAAAATAATGCTACAGTGAGATAAACGAAATAAATATAAATTGATAAATAATGAATAAACAACATATAAATTATTAGGCCTTATTATAAATAAATTATATAAACAACATAAATAAATACGAACAAATAGAATGATAGGAAAAAATATATATATATATAAACAGTGTAAATTATATATATATATATATATGAGAGTTAGTGCAATATAGATAAAACAACAGTAAATTATATATATATATATATGTATATAAGGGTTAGTACAATATAGATAAAACAACATGGGACACTGTAAATTATATGTATATGAGAGTTAGTACAACACAGATAAAATAATGTAAAATACCATAGATACCAAATGGAGATGATACATAAATTACATCAATTATTTGAAACAAACATAATATTTTACAATGTGACAACAAAAATAAAATGACTTAAAATAAAACAGAATGTTAACATAAAATAAATATATATATAACATAATGAAAAAAAAATTAAAATGTAAAGAAAAGAACAATAGAGTAACATTATATAATATAAAACATGATAATTAAGAAAGGAGATAATATAAAGTTAATATGTAGTCAATACATAGATATATATTGTGATGATTGAGTAAGGAGATAATTAGACGATGAGAAGAGTGCATCATCTTACGAAGGGTTTATACCTCAAATTTTCAGAGCAAGGTCATGCTGATAACGTGTTGTAAAACTACAAGAAATAAGGAGAATGAAGAGTAGAAAAGAAAGCAAGAGATAGAGAAGACAATGGCCTTTTCTCATTCACTTTGGTTCAAGGTACAAATGCCTCATGTATGCCCTCTATTTAGAGGCCTCCAAGCATTAAAGTCCTATACTAAGGTTACAAAGGAATAAAGAACATCATAATAGCATTAACAATAAGAAACTCCTCCCAAAAACATTCATTAGGGAGGTTATGTAGTTTATGACACTTGAAGGTGAGGAATCCTATGAGAATTCTAAGGGTTAGGGGTTATGGACATCCACTCATGCAATATTCATAACAAACATTAGAATTTTTAGACATCTCAGTCAAATCACTCGCCAAATTA
This sequence comes from Neltuma alba, assembly GCF_004799145.2. Lineage (NCBI taxonomy): Eukaryota > Viridiplantae > Streptophyta > Magnoliopsida > Fabales > Fabaceae > Neltuma > Neltuma alba. The sequence goes on from NW_021632989.1 coordinate 210,836, forward strand.
GAGCAATCGCCTCTCCGAATCAACCCAGCCGCAACTAAAACGATCCGACCCGACACCTGATGTTTTAATTAAATAACGACCACAAAAACAGGAGAAGCATTAGAATTTTTGGACATCCCCGTCAAAAGCACTAGCCAGACATGCCTTTCCTCTTTCTCTGTCCATCCCTTCCCTTGCCACCTGATTTATAACTGGAGGAAGGTTCATCATTCTCTTCACTGTCAGTCTCAACATCTCTCTCTCTCTCTCTCTCTCTCTCTCTCTCTCTCTCACACACACACAAACCCCATGGCTGATCCAGCGAGGTTAGTATACTTTCTCTCTCTGAACTACATAATTTGAATTATTTGAATTATCTGATCCAGTGAGGTTAGTAAACCCCAAATTGTATTGTATTGTATTTCTGCCCCTATTAGATAGGTTTTTTCAATGTATTTGGGGACGCTTGCATAAAGAACAGCTGATCTTCTATTGTTTACATGCTTTCTATTGAATATAATCTGGTAATGATTTCACACATGGACTCAGTCATTTCCTTATTTAACCAAATGAAAAAGATTTGACGTGCACTTGTGTTGCTCTCATCGTGTTGGGGCCGCCGCACGAGTTTATTAAACCTCAAAAAAGTATACATGAACGAATATTACATTTAAAACCAACATATTCATATGTCATATTGAGTTGATTAGAACCGAAAGGGCATTATCTATTTTTGGGTGCTTTTCTTAAGATAATACATATCCTGCTTGTATTCCAACTTTCAAAAACATGACTCAAAAGGGTAATTTTGGAAAGCAATTAATTTACAATAATAAAGCTTTTCTATTTTTATTTTCGTTTTTAATTTTTTATTTTATAACAGAATATCTTTTTTTGGCTCTGTTTTCTATGTTGAAAGCAGAGCCAGACAGAGGACGATAGAATGTGGTCATTTAGAGCAATGGCAATAGGAAGAAGCCGCAGGCAAAGGCAGAGGATGATCGAAGGTCGTCATAAGGATGATTAAAATTGTCATCGAAACTGATTCTCTCTTTCTCTCCCCCCCCCCCCTCTGTTTTTTTCCCCCGCCAATTTTCATCCAGACTCTGTTTTTCTTGATTTGCTTTATATAAATTATTTAGTGTTAGGAACAAAAATTCAAACTAATGCACAATTACTCGGTGGTGCAATTTCTTTTAGTGAGGTGAAGGAGTTTTTTTAAATTCATTTAAAAAAAGCATGAAACTTGTATTCAATTAATATCTCCCTCACACACACACGATTGACTAATTTTGTGGGTTAAGATATCAATTATCCATTTTTTCTTCTTCAATAGGAATAATTGGATAAAGTTTTCTGTTTCTTTAATTGTAATGAAAAACTTTTTAACAGAGCCGCTTTTGTTAGGGGGGAAAAAGCTTTTGTTTTTTTTGCAATAAAATAATAAATAAAAAAACGAAATTGAAAATAAAAATCTTCACTATCTTAAATTAACTTCTTTCCAAAATTACACTTATATTTGCCATTTGGGAAGTCGGAATCCGGAAAGGACACGTATTATTTTAAGGGAAAAAGCATGGCTGGTAAAATCCATTACATAAAATATTGAATTGTCCGAGAGCTGCAAAGTTGCACCCCAAAAAAAAAAAAAACATATTTTTGGTTGTAATGATTTGCCAGCATTTTCAACTCAATCTATAACATTCCGAACATGTTGGTCTTAAATAATATGATAATCGTTCAAGAACTCGTGTGCAGGTCCCTTTCATTTAGTTAGCTAAGTAAATGACTGAGTTCATGTGTGAAATCATCACTAAATTATATATCCAATAGAAAGCAAGTAAAGAGTAGTAAGATCTCAGACGTTCTAAACACAAGCATTCCCAGGTACAATTAGGAAAGCTTTATGGATGTAAATGAACTCGTGCACAGCTACAATTTTCTTTTCATATATTGAAGAAACCTAATTCTGGACGATGATATGATAGGGGGGAGCAGTACAATAACATTATAACTTATCACTCTGAGAAGCCTCTAAATCTGTCGGTCTAAACTTGTATGTTGCCTCTTGGATCATGGTTATGCTTAATTCCTTTGCAAATGTCATACACATATGAACCCATCTTCTTGCATATTTCGGTGACGAGGTTTGGGGCAAAATAGATGAGGAGGCACGTGATGTATATAATGATGATGAGCGGGATAACAGGTTTAGACACCAACACAGATATCAGGACAGCACGAGCCATGCCTCCTGAGATTACAGCTATGTGGGATGAGAGTATGGGAATCATTATTTGAGTTGGAGGAGTGAGACTCGTAGTAGGCAGATGAAAAGGCAAAAAGGAACAAGCATCCTATGAAGATCCAGATCTGTGCGGAGTGCTCGTCGACGGGAGATGAGCCGTGAAAGTGAATTTGAACCACCATGCCTATCGCTGTGATTAAGAAGAAAAAGGTACGCCAGGGCTTTGAACTGCAAAAAAAAAAAAAAGCAAACTTTTCTTTGAGAAAACAGAGTGTTGATAGTGAAGAACTATATCAGGAAATATAGGGATAGGAAGTGGTAGAAGGCGGGTGATTCAAAGAGAACGTGGGGGGAGCAGATATGAGCGATGGAAAGTGAAAGAAGCTTCAAAATATGCAATATGGAGTGAGCAGACGAGAAATGAAATTGAGAAAGCAGAGTACATAATTGAGAGAGAACGGAAACAAACCTCACTGTATCATCCATGGTGTGAGAGAGAGAGAGAGAGAAGAGGGGGAAAGTGGTCTATTTAGGCTGCTGCAGCTGTGAATCGTTGGGGCCCAAAAGTATTGACAAAGTTGAATCCCAAAGGTGTCGTTGGGGCCAAAAGGAAATAAATTTTTTTATATATTTATTTTGTATAATTATAAATATTTTTAAAATTATAATTTAGTTTCGTCAAAACACTTTATAAATTTGCAATCCAACCCCATTTACTACTTCATCCTCCGCTTCGCAGTGGCACCACAACTGTAGTACGTCGCAAACTAACCCATCATCATACAACTGCTGCAGCTGTGAATCGTTGGGGCCCAAAAGTATTGACAAAGTTGAATCCCAAAGGTATCGTTGGGGCCAAAAGGAAATAAATTTTTTTATATATTTATTTTGTAAATTATAAAAATATTTTTAAAATTATAATTTAGTTTCGTCAAAACACTTTATAAATTTGCAATCCAACCCCATTTACTACTTCATCCTCCGCTTCGCAGTGGCACCACAACTGTAGTACGTCGCAAACTAACCCATCATCATACAACTCCAAATCTTTCATACGGTCACTCCCCAGATTTCAGTGTTTTTCTCGAATTTTAACTTTCAACTTCTACCCATCTAAATTTTAGTTAACTGTTAAATTATAGGATTAACTTATTATTTTAACCAAAATACCTCTCCTTAATAGAAATATTACTTAATAATTATCATTTAATCACACACGATATATCTATATTTAAAATTAAAAATGATTTTAATATTTTTATTATACTATTAAATCAATTACCATATTATGAATTTAATTAATTTTATAAATACAAATTTTTATTTTACAATAAATTTAAGTGTTTAATCTCGTTTATTTATTAAAAATGACATGTGATATAATTTTTTAAATATATATTAGTTGAAAATGTTTTGTAATTGTATGTATGTATTTTCAGTAAAATGTTTTGTTTTTAAAATTCATTTTATTTATTATTTTATTGCAAAATGCCTCTATTTTTTATTATTTTATTGTATTATTCATTGAAACGAAACGTTGTCTCTCACTGTAAAATGTAGGGGATTAGCTTAAAAAATGGACAAAGGGAAGATCCAAGACTATTTTCTTTGCGGGATTATCCCAAGGTCAAATTATCTACCAAATGAAAAAAAAAACAAAAAAGAAAAAGGAGGGAGAGAGAGAGGTGGAGGTCGGCATCCACTATGAGGACCCTTTCCTCAACGTCCCAGCATGATCCATTGATCGATCTAATTAAAAGCTCAGAATATGCCACATCATCATACTAATTAAAAGTTAAAAATAAATCTGATCAATACTATAAAATTATTGAGTAGTTTTAAACTATATTTTCCGGAGTGAAACACCTAATTTTTTTAGACCTATTCATTTTAACAGGAGAATTTATTGAGAGTCATAAATTGAGCCAGATAACACTACAAATGAAGGCAAAACTCTGCTATCAGGTATTTTAATTAAAAATTAAAGAAATTAAAATACTTGATATCCCTTTGATGCTCTTTTATGCTTCTCTCTAACTCAATCTATATCAAACTGGACCCCTGAAAAATCTTCCAGTTAAATGGATCTATAAAATTGTACATAGATATCAGATATAGCCATCTGAATCAGTCTGGACTTTTCATAAATGAAGTAGGTGCAAAAAACTGAATATTGCATGCTAAAAAATCTTTAAAAATAGTTTGAGGCCGGTAAATAATTTAAACTATGATTAAATTTTATTTTTAATTTTTAATAACATAATAATGTGGCACATTGTGAGACTTTAGATTAATCTCAATGGCTACTATTTAGACGCTAAGCGGAGTGTGGACGTGACAGTAAATGTAGAGGCAAGGTTTTTGTTTCCTTTGTCAATAATTACAAATTAAGTAAATCTTTTATTCTTATCTCACTCCCTCTTATTCATATTGTAAGATGCCTCCCTTCATCTCACTAGCAATAAAGAGAAAATAGTTAAATCATTAATTTCGTTTGAAAATAAAAAATAATTATAAATTTATCCATGTTTAAAAACCATCAATTATATCTTAGAAGTAAAAAAAATTGAAAAAATGACAGAAAAATACCTGTTGAATTTCAAAATAACAAATATGTGATTTTGACATACTTTGACTTGTCTAACTATTATAAGGGTAGTTAAAATCATTACAAAAATAGTTAGTATAACCTATTTATTTTTTTGAAATTTATCATGTATTTTTCTGTTATTTTCTCAAAAAAATTGCATCGAACTATAAATAAAGCCCATCGTATATGCCAAAAAAAAAACGCAGTCTCGAAAAACTGTAATTAATACTTGATCATTCATTAGTTTTAGAAATTAAAGTGGCTTATAATAGATTGTAGAGGGAGTGCGTGTCTATATATTTATAATTAGACAGAGAACTTCATTACGCAGTTTTTTGTGAAACAATCAAAAGCAACCTCTTTATTTATTTTATATTATTTCAAACTGATTTTAAATCCCGGTCAAAAAAATCCGATTTTAAATCTAGAGTGTATTTATAGTTTAAAAGCGTATGATTAAATATTTATATTTAAATAATTTTTAATTAACCGCCATCATCGTATTTGTTTTTCTAATTTTATTAACATTGCAGAAGGGGGAAAAAAGAGAAATTGACTGTTCAGTCATTAGATCAAGCCGGTGATGACTCATACGAGATGGTTGTCGTAAGAGACTAGCTTATCTAAGTCAGTTTTTCTTGATGAATCATCCATCTTTGCAAATTTTTGGCTTCCCTCTAATTCTGAATCAAAAAGAGAATATTGAACCAAATGTCCCAACCCCCTTGGCGTCTGGTTCGTGAAGAAAGAAAATGAAGGATGACGTGTGAGCAAAGGCTGAGGAAGCTGGGTGAGGAAGACGCCTGAGAAAAAGAAAATCATTGAAATTTTATCTTTGAAAAAAAGAATAATCTAATTTAAATGGATGCTAACTAGGATTAAAATTATGTCAGTTGGCATGTTTTAATTAGATAGAGCTCAGATAAGGCGCTGATCCATGTGTATATAAGAATTTCTCTATCAATTGTCCCCATGCTTGGTTGGGGTTTCTTTTGGAGGGGAGGTGGGGGGAAGGGAGGGAAGGAGGGAAGAAAGCGCGTTTGGATAAAGTATGTTTTAATTCGTGGTTTATTGTCAACTTGTTTCTTATCTTTGCGGATGCTAATTACATCAGGATGTAAATATTTAAAAGTTGGTTTTAGTCAGCATTTGGTGTTCTGGACTAGGACAAAGAAGAGACTGACAATTTAATATGAATAATTATGTGCGTCCCTTCTGAAAATATCAAGGGCGTACCAGATAAATGGGAAAATAGGGTGATGGAAAATGAGATGAAAGCAACGTCAATTTATTATACAAAATTATATTACAAACTGATTATTGATAAGTGAAAAAATATGAAATTATTTGAGATTAGGAATAATACTTGGTCAAGTTATTATCGAGTGTTAAACTAATAAGGATGTGAATTTTTTTTGCTATATGAGTATTATATTTATATTTATTCAATTATTAAACATTATTTCAAATTTGAATCAAACAAAACAAGGACAAAATTATCCATATAAAAATATTTTTCCTCCTATCTCTTTCTGAACTAAACATGATAATATTAAAATCTCTTTATCTCCTTCTCTCCATCAAAATCACTCCCCTCCCTTCCCTTCTGTTGAATCAAACATGCCCAAGAGTATTTGGTATGATAGAAATGACAGAAACGGAAGATTAAAATTTTTTTAATGCACTTGATCTAAAAAAAAATGGAGAAAAGGGGGTTATAAAGTATTTTTTATTATTGTTTTCAATTATACTGACTAAAATTTAGTAGCTTTATTTGATTTTATTTATTTTTTAAGAATTTAATTTATTTATAATTTTATAAATATAAAATCTGAACGGTTAAGATCTCAATCGTACGGCTGAAATGAGAAGTGGGTGAAAATGAAAAGAAAAAGAAGTCGACATCCGGCGGCGTAGGAAAAGTCGATTGACATTAAAAAATGATTAGCCACTTACTCTCAGAGCGGAGGAATCCTCATTGGAAGAATATTCTTCCAATGAGGATTACTCTCAGATTCTTCCAATGAGGATTCCTCCGCTCTGAGAGTAAGTGGCTAATCATTTTTTAATGTCAATCGACTTTTCCATCTCCTTCATTCTGGTCGCCACTTTAATTTTGAGAAGCTTTACACCATCCCTCTTCTTTTCTTTGCTCTCTGCTTCGCGTCTCTTCAAATACGGGGCACTGGATCTCTCTCAACTCAGAGGCCAACATTCTCTCTACCATCAATCTCAGCATTCCCTCTTCTCTCTCTCTCTCTCTCTCTATATCCATGGCTGATCCAGCGAGGTTAGTTTGCTTTCTCTCTATCTCAAATACTTAACTCTGCTTTCTCATTCTTCATTCCTCATCTACTCACTCCATGTTGCAGCTTCAAGCTTCTACCCCTTCAATTCCCATCTCTCTATATCATTCTATATCGGTCCCCGTCACATTCTCTCTGTTGTGATCCATTTAAAACATAAGCATGGCCAGCTGGTAGCTAGTTTGAACAAAACAGAGTTTAGGATAACAATCCTCATCATCAATAGTTGATGAAATATTATTTATGCCTATTTCACATTCTCAATTTACTCCATATTCATCAGCGACACTGTTTTTTCACTCAAAACAAAGGTGTGTACTCTTTCGTTATTTAAATTCAGTATACTATCATCATCGTCTTATGAGTTTATTTTGCTGGTTTTTCGCAGTTCAAAACCCTGGCATACTATCTTTGCATTCTTGATTACAGTGGTAGCCATGGTGGTTCAGATGCACTTTCCCAACTCATCCCCTGCGGACAAATACTCTCCAAACGTGTGGATTTTCATAGTATGCTTGTTCCTTTATGGCTTCTCATCCGCCTACTGCAAGTCTCACTCCTCCACCTCAAATAATGATGCCCCTTATTTCAAACTTTCTTCTCACATAGCTGCAATCTCAGGGAGCATGGCTTGTGCTGTCCTAATATCTGTGTTGGTTTCTAAACCTGTTTTAGCACTCATCATCGTTCTCTACTTGACGTGGCTCCTCATGTATTTTTCCCCAAACCCAGTAACCAGAATCTGCAAGAAGATAGGTTCCTATATGTACGAAATGTGCAAAGGAAGTGAGCGCAACCATGGCCCAAGAGACAACCTGGAAGTTTAGACCATTCTGAAGTTGTGTGCGTGAACTGTTGTGATAAGAAAAGACAAGGTTGGTCAATCATGAGACAGGTTCTGAAATTGTGCAAGTTATAATGCTATTGTACTGTTTTTCTGCCCCTATTAGATCCTCATTTAGAAGTCGCTTTCTTCAGTGTATGAAAAGAAGATTATGGATTTACGCTAGTCTATATATGGAAGGCTTTCCTAATTATATTTAGAGACGCTTTTACTAAAAACTCATCTTCTATTGTTTGCTGCTTGACACGCGCATGCTGAACACATAAAGAAAAAGGCCACCATAAAATAGTTTTACTGTAACATTTGACGAAAGTGTTCATCCAAAATCTTTGCCTCATTTGGATTAGAATGTAAACCGGATTTTAGTAAAGTGCCAAACTCCCAAAGCCCTTTACAGTGATGCTCACTCTCTCTCTCTCTCTCTCTCTCTCTCTCTCTGTGCATACATACATGCGTATATATTACTGTTTCCTATCGAACTCGTGGCTTGCTTGACACAAAATCATTACTCTTACGTATGAACCGTTGGGTTGCGGTTGAAGTTCCGATTGAGAGCCACCATTGGCTACGCGGTGGCTCTGTTTTTTGTGCTGGAAACAGAGCCAAACAGAGTATGGTCTTTTATTTAACAGAAGTGTTTGTCCCTCCCCACTCAATTGTTTATATATTTATGGTAAAAGCATTGCTTAAATATTTTTATAAATTAGATTTTCTCCTACATTAATTGTACGATTAAATTTAATTTATAGAGCTTCAACTCACTAAAGATCAAAGCATATTTAAGCTTGTCCAATAAAATGTGGTTCCTAAAAAACAATGATGATCTCTGATAATTTTTAGTTTTACTACTTCATAAAATAATTAAGTTTTTTCCAACTTTCTTTGACATATTTTCTATTCATGAATAAATTAAAAATTATGTAATAAAATGGAAAATAAATTTTTTTAATTCTCTGTATTAAAAATTTATCAAAAAGAATCTCACTTGTTTAGGGGGATATTAATGTTTATTTTTTACTCCCTCCTGTACAAAATGTAAGATGTTTCCAGAGGAATAGTTTAGTTCAAAATATAAATTATTTGAAGAACAATTAATGTTTGTTTGGTAATTTTATCCCTGTAATTAATATGTAATTGTAACTCATTGTATTTTCTTCCTTCTCTTCAATTTTTAAAGTACGTTATTTTTTTTTGGGGTGCTTTTCTTAAAATAATACGTGTCCTGCCCGTATTCCGACTTTCAACCATGATTTGAAAGCATAATTTTGGAAAGCAATTAACTGAGAATAATAAAGATTTTTTTTATTTTTGATTTTGTTTAAATAATAAATATTTTTTTTGTTTTTGTTTTTGATTTACTCTTCCGGTCCTTAATATATAGCCTAATTATTAAGTTAATTTTGGTCCTAAATATAAGATCCATTTCTTATATTTATTAATTTTTCCTAAATTACCCCCATGAATCATCCTTCAACCATAATCAAGTAAATGAGAGAAGGAGGATATTAATAAAAATGATTATGGTGTTTTAGGAAAAACATGTCATATTTCTTATAATTAACTAACTTACCTAAATTTTTTAATCTAATCAAATTAGTTAAATGAATTTTATATTAAGGATCGGAGGAATATTATTTTACAACAAAAATTCATACTAATATACAATTTTCATCCTGACTCTGTTTTCCTTGATATGCTTTATACTTCTATAAATTATTTTTAGGAACAAAAATTCATACTAATATACAATTAGTCGGTGCTGCTAATTTTTTTTCAATTGAGGTGAAGGAAATTTTTTAATTCATAAAAAAAAAAAAAAGCATGAAACTGTTATTCAATTAATATCTCTCTTACACGCACGATTGACTAATTTTGTGGGTTACAATAAAACATTGTCAATTTAATTGTAACCTAATTGAAATATCCTTCTAACTTTATGATACATCAAGACGATAAAAAAAATTGAAAATATAGTTTAGAGCATTTGATTTTAATTCATAATGTAGACTTTAATTTAGGAAGAATTACAATGAGATCCAAGTAAAAAAATTAATTATTAAAAAATTCTAATAACAACCTAATAATCTGTAATGATAAGTTTCAAAGTAGAAAATAATAACCAGACTTATTTTGTGTAATTCTTTTTTGGATTTTATTGTAATTCTCCCTTTAATTTACTATATGCTTCGTCCGTTTTGGTTACACGAGACAGTTAACTAAATTAACTTGTTCTAAGTGTTGGATAAAATTAACTGGAGAGAATAAATATATAAAAATAATGCAATCTTTTTGTCAAAAATGCTCTCATCAATGTATTAGCGTGGAATAAGTAAATGCGTAGTGGAGAGAGAATGTGTAGGAATTAAATACAATATTATGAGTAATTCAACGGGGTAAAAGTAAAAAATCAACAAATAAAATTTGAAACGATTTCTTTTTTTTTTTTAAAGAAACAATTTCTAAATATCTCTTATACAAATAAACATGTTATATTTTACAAATGTAGATGAAGTGGAACTTCCAGTTCGTAATATAAGAAGTTGATTAACTTTTATCGTAAACTAATAAATGGTAGCTAAGTCATTGAATACTCTCCAAACGTGTGGATTTTCCTAGTATGCTTGTTCCTTTATGGCTTCTCATCCGCCTACTGCAAGTCTCACTCCTCCACCTCAAATAATGATTCCCCTTATTTCAAACTCTTTCTCACATAGCTGCAATCTCAGGAAGCATGGCTTGTGCTGTACTAATATCTGTGTTGGTTTCTAAACCTGTTTTAGCACTCATCATCGTTCTCTACTTGACGTGGCTCCTAGTATATTCTTCCCCAAACCCAGTAACCAGGATCTGCAAGAAGATAGGCTCCTATATGTACGAAAGGAGGTGAGCGTAACCATGGCCCAAGAGACAACCTGGAAGTTTAGACCATTCTGAAGTTGTGTGCGTGAACTGTTGTGATAAGAAAAAACAAGGGTTGGTCAATCATGAGACAGGTTCTGAAATTGTGCAAGTTATAATGCTATTGTACTGTTTTTCTGCCCCTATTAGATCCTCATTTAGAAATCGGTTTCTTCAGTGTATGAAAAGAAGATTATAGATTTACGCTAGTCTATAAATGGAAGGCTTTCCTAATTATATTTAGAGACGCTTTTATTTACAACACATCTTCTATTGTTTGTTGCTTGACAAGCGCATGTTGGAACACATAAAGCACAAGGCCACCATAAAATAGTTTTAATGTAACATTTGACGAAAGTGTTTATCCAAAATCTTTGCCTAAATTGGATTAGAATGGAGACCGGATTTTAGCAAAAGTGCCAAACTCCCGAAATCCTTTACAGTGATGCTCACTCTCGCTCTCTCTCTCTCTCTCTCTCTCGCTGTATTTATACACACATATGTAACTGTTTCCTATAGAACCCGTGGCGCGGCGGCTCTGTTTCTTGCGATGGGTCGCGGTTGAAGTTCCGATTGAGAGCAACCATTGGCGGCGCCGTTGCTCTGTTTTCTGTGCTCGAAACAGAGCCAAACAGAGTATGGTCTTTAAATTAACAAAATTATATTACAAACTGATTAGCTTTTCGTTCTAATTCCTCTGAGAGATTTAGTATGGGATTGATGTTATTAAGATTTGTTCAACAAGCTATTAAGGTTATCATTAAATTATTGATAAGTAAAAAATATGAAATTATTTGAGATTAGGAATAATACTTGGTCAGGTTACTATAGAGTTTTAAACTAATAAAGATGTGAATTTTTTCTCCTATATGAGTATTATATTTATATTTATTCAATTCTAAAAATTACTAAATTGTGATATTATATATTAAGTGTAATTTATAATTATATTTTATTAAATATTATTTCAAATTTGAATCAAATAAAACACGGACAAAATTATTCATATAAAAATATTTTCTTTCTCATCATCAAACTAAACATGATAACTTTAAAATCTCTCTATCTTCTTTAAAATCCCTCTCACCCCTTTCCCTATCATCCTCTCTATTAAAACTCCTCTCCTCTCTTCTCCTCTACTAAACCAAACATACTCAGGGGTATTTGGTATGATAGAAATGAAAGAAAAGAAGAGCAAATTTTTTTTAATGCATTTGATTTTAAAAAATTGGGGAAAAGGAGGGTTATTAAATTGTAATTAAAAATTAAAAAATTAATTAAAAAAGTCTTAGACTCACTTTTCTCATTTTAATTAGCGTAGAAGACGACAGAAACTTGAAACAAATACAGAATCTAAACAACACCACAGACTAAAAGCGTCGAAGCTGAGGACGAAAGTGCCACAATTATCCAACACCACCTCTATCAATAATATTAAATGACATTAAAAAATGACCAACGGAGAAACAAATTGCATGGGGGGTTTTGGGAATCATCCAGAATTCTTCTATTGCCATTAGATTCTAAGTTAGCAACCAGAAACTTTTTCAAGAGAGGTGGAGCTGCCATGAGCCTCCCATTATATTAGGCGCTAAACCTCTATTGTAAACGGTTGCTAGATGATCAGCAAGCTTTATTCCTTGGCGTCCTACTACAGAAAACATAATCCTTGCCTTCTTCTAAACTGAGGCAAAGATCTCTGACTACTGGAACACACTACCGCTCTAAACCAGCAATAGAAAACTAAATATCTTAATTTAGAATTCTTCTTTTTTTATTTCTGATGAAAGAGGTATTATAGTCATTTCATAAAAGTTTTAAAATTAATTTTTGAGTTATATGACTTGATTAGAAATTTAACAAATTTAATGACTTAAATAAAAGTTTGGGTTATTGTGTTGTTTATTTATATAAACAATACAGTAGGGGTTTAGCAGGTTTAGTGTTTACAGTAGAGGTTTAGTGTCTTTTTAAAGGATTTTTCCAATATATAATGCTAATTGTATTGTTTATATATAAATATATATATATTTTTTTTGAGTTACAGAAGGGCGGGATCGAACCCGCATTACACACACCCACGCACACACCACACCACTGGGCCAACAGGCCGGTATATATATATATATATGAAAAGAAAATTATAGCTGTACACGAATCTATTTATGTGGAAGGCGTTCCTAATTATATTTAGGGACGCTTTTATATATGAATCACGGCTGATACTGTATTGTTTACTTGTTTTCTATTGAATATAATTTCACGATCTCGTGTGCTTGTGTTCCGCTCGTCATGCGGGGACACAACATGAAATGTCTTTTATTATTTTATTGTGAAATGCCTTTTTCTACTAGTACTGGATTAAGGGAGTCTTTAGATGAAACCAAATTATAGTTTGAAGAATAACTTCTGGAGAATAGATTTTTGGGAGAATATATTCTATAAAGAATAGATTTTGTGAAAAAATGATTCTGATAAAATGAGAGTGTTTGGATAGTTGTTATCAGAAGAACTTTTTATCTGTACAAATTCCTAAAAAAACATAAGTTAACATGATAATTATATAAAAATAGATTTTATAATATATTTTAATTTAAATGAATAAAATTGTTAATAATATTTTTTTACCAACATAATTAATAATATATAAGATAATATAATTAATAAATAATTAATATGTGTATATATATTTATAAAATATAAGATTAAATATGTTTATAAAAAAAATAACTGAGGGGTGTTAAAGTCATATTATCATTGAGATATACTTTGACAGGCACAATCATACTCTTCAATTTGAACCAGAAGAAGAATAGATTCACTTCTTCTGAAACCATGGTTTTGAACCAAAAACCATGGTTTTGACCCAAAACTGCGGTTTGGTAATTTTCCTCCCTGTTTGGCAAATTTAGAATACAAACCATGGTTTGGGTCCCAAAACCATGGTTTTCTTTGTTTGCCAAACAGGCCCTAAAGTATGCATTTAATTTTTTAACTATATATAATATTTTAATTTGATCCCTTAATTTTAAAAAGTATGTGTTTGATCCTTTAACTCTAAACTTATATTTAAATGATAATTTTTTTTTATCACAATCATGATTGGTTTAAAAATTCAACTTAATATATTAGCATTTGGAAATGTTTCATTAACATTTAAAAATTTAATATTATCATTTTTGTTAACACTGTTAGAGTTAAATAATTAAAAATATACTTTTTAAAGTTAAGAGACTAAATTAAAAATCTGTATAAAATTAAGGTTAAAAGACTGAATGTATATTTTGGTTATTATTATATTTTAGTTAAATACTCTAATTACCATTCTGTTTTGCCTTAATTACACACACCTCATCTTCACTTTAAAAAACATATACTCCTTCGATCCTTAATATAAGACTCATTTAACTAATTTGATTAGATTAAGGAAGTTAGGTAAGTTAGTTAATTATAAGAAATGTGACACATTTTTTCTAAAATACCATAATCATCTTTCTCTTCTACTTGATTATGGTTGAGGGAGTATTCATAGGGGTAACTTAGAGAAAATTGATAAATATGACAAATGGGTCTTATATTTAGGACCAAAACCAATTCAACAATTAGGTCCTATATTAAGGACCGGAAGTGTATTTTAATTCAGATCATTAACACGGTTAAAAAATATTGTGAAAAGATTCTTGAAGTATATTTTTTCAAGTAAAAACTATATTAAAATGAATGTTGTTTACTAATTTACCCTTGTTATGCCAAATCTCTCATTTATCTTTTAACATTAATATTTATTAAGAAAAATAGAATGGAGCAGTAAAAAGCAGCAATGCAAACAAATCATTGACAAAACATAATATACCTTTAAAAACTAACGTTTATCATTAAAATAGTGGTATTAATTGTTAATATTTTTAACTATAATAAATATTATTGCTATGATTTTAAATTTTTAGATAAATTTAAACTTAAAAAGCTTTTCAGGTGCCTAATCCCTAGTGAGTAAAAATTCCTACGTTATTTTGGACCTCTCCTTAACTTGACCCAATTTTCCAAAACTACCCTCATTGCTTTTTTGTGCGTTGCGCCATTTTCTCTGTTTTTTTTTTCCCTCTCTTTTTCTCTCTCTTTCAATAATATGGTCATCTCGACATTTTTGACCCCCGATCTAAGTACTAATCTGGCTTGGCGGCACATTTTCCTAGGTTAGGGGTCCTATTTTCGGCTCAGAAAAACATTTCATAATTTAATTGGCTCTCAGCAAAGTCACGTGCTTCTTCCTCCTTAACGTTGAAACAATACGAGTACCAGATAGGACCATAGTACTTGATCCTTTTTATTTTTTACTCGTATCTTTTTTTTAATATTTTATTTTTAATACTGTCCTTATTAATTATAGTAAAAGTGAAAAGAGTAAAAATTAGTGAGAAAAAAATATGCTAGTATTTAATACTCTTCTTAATAGGAGTAAAAGTAAAAATTTTACTTCTTTAGTTCTATTTATAAGTCACTTCCAACATGTTTTATATAGATTAAGAAAAACTTTAAATTTTTTTAACTCTTATTTAAAATTCAATAATTTTTCAACTTTATCCCTATTTAATATAAATTATAGCTCATGTAAACAAAATTAATACAGTAATAAATAAATGATAAAATTTTACATTCCCATAAAAGTTTTTTCTCATTACTCTATAAGTAGGACTAAAAAATATTTTCTCTCTTTATCCTATAAATAAGACCAAAGAATTATCTATTTAATACTCTTCTTGGTATATGAGAAACTCTTACACATAATAAATAATAAAGATCAAAGTGGTACTTATTACTAACCAAAAGTAATTTCACACCCTCCCGGGGACACAGGTTTCTTCCTCCTAACAAGCAAAAGTTCTCAAATTTTTGAAGATAAAAGCTCCCCCCCCCCCCCCCACCTCTTCTCTCTATATGTATATAATGCATAGCTCTAAAAAATTTTAAAAAAGATATGCCATTTTTATCTTTAACTTTGGCATGATTTAAAATAAATCATAATTGTTCTTTGTTTCTCTACGATAGACTTAGGATCTTCAATTAGCGGGTGATTTTTTTGACAATTAATTATTTTATGATAAAATGTGTTAGATTATGAGATGAAGATAAATAAAAAGAAATCACCATTTTACTCCAAGTAAAAAAGAACGAAATCACCATTAGATGGTTTTTGAAAGGTGAGGTTCTCCTTCTTTTCCGTTGGAGCGTGGGCCCCAAGAGAATGAACAGTGTAAATTGGAAATTTGGTGCATAGGACGCTAGTGGGGTTAGTTTCGAATAATTGTTATGGTGATGAGAATCATTGTGATTAAAATTCAGTCAAGACTTTTATAGATTGGATGTGACCTAAAATGATGCTATGACCAGGTTTTCTTTTTGTTTTTTCATACAATTATTTCTGGGTTTTCCTGACTCACTTTGTAACAAGGTATTAAAAACCAGACTTTAGATTGGTCAAGGCATTGGGATCAAGGATTAATGAGTGAGACTAGAGTTAATCTGTGAATCAAACTGATCAAAAATAAAAAATAAAAAATTAATTTAAATTTTTATCATGCCATCAAAGGACTAAATATTAATTTAATATTACTTTTGGTCTTTAATATAAAAGATAGTTTGACTTTCAATTTAATTCTAAATATAAAACTCTAATCCACTTTTTCTTTTCATATTTATCTATTTTTTAAAAATCATCCTTGTAATAGTTGCATATGTTAAAGATTTCATTAAATAATAGTTCTAGTTAATACATATGATTAGTAATGATATTTTAAAAAGATAACACCTATTTATTATAAATAACTAATTTAACTAATTTTTTTAATCTGTTGGAATTAATTAACTAGTTTTTATAATAATAACCGAAAGTAGTGCATTGAATTCCTAACAAAACAGTTATATACTTTCATTTTCTTTCCAATTCCCCTACAATTCCCTTTGAAAAATTGAAATCATAGCATCGTACTATTAAAATCACTCAATATTCATTATAGTAAAATATCAAAATAAATTTATGGTAGCAAAATACTCCTATCTACAATGTTTTAGTCACCAAACTAATAATTATTTAGCACTCAAACAACTTTGTTTTAAAAAAATCACAACTGAGTTAACTCATAAAATCATTCTATCTGACCCACCGCCGGGTTTTTTCTACCAACTGGACTGGCCAATTAATCATTTTTTGTCCAACCCAACCCCGATCGAGTCTGATTCTGATTCTAGATACTATGCTCGGCGATAAAGCAAGAATACGGTAACGACTTCTTTCAAAGTCATTAATTTGTCTTTTCTTCCCTTCTGAAGCATGAAATAATTTTCCCTTTTTAGAACAGTGACTGATGACTAAATCGTGACTCTCTCTCTCTCTCTCCCCCCCTCTCACACACGCCATGGCTAATCCAGTGAGGTTAGTATACTTTCTCTCTCTGAACTACATACTCTGCTTTCTCACCCTTCATGTGTATATCTATACTTGCATCTTCAAGCTTCTGTCCTCCACTTCCTATCCCTATATTAGGTGATATACCTCAAACCACAGATGTGGGCAGCAGGTTTTGAACTAACGGAGCACAAGTGAACAAAGAGATTACGATAACATAATCATCATCATCGAAAGTTCATGAAATATCTTTTCTATGCATTGCACATTTTTGCTCTAATCCATGTTTACCAACAACACTCTGTTTTCACTCAAGGCAAAGGCCTGGGTTATTGGTTTCATTATTTGAATTCAGTATACATCCTTTATCATCCTTTGAGTTTGCTGGTTTTTCGCAGTTCAAAACCCTGGCATGCTATCTTCGCATTCTTGATTACAGTGGCAGCCATGGTGGTTCAGATGCACTTTCCCTACTCATCCCCTGCTGACAAACACTATCCAAAAGTGTGGATCTTCATGGTGTGTTTGTTCCTTTATGGCCTCTCATCTGCCTACCACAAGTCTTACGCTTCCATCTCAAATAATGATGCCCCATTTTTCAAACTCTTCACATAGCTGCAATCTCAGGAAGCATGGCTTGTACTGTGCTAATATCAGTGTTGTTTTCTAAACCTGTTTTAGCACTCATCATCACTATCTACCTCACGTGGCTCCTCATATATTTTGCCCCAACCCAGTAACGGAAATATGCAAGACGATAGGTTCATATGTGTCCGACATGTGCAAAAGAATTGAGCATAACCATGATCCAAGACACAACCTAGAAGTTTAGACCATTCTCAGGTTGTGCAAGTGATTCTTATAATGTTGGAACTTGGAAGAAAGTAGGCAGGGCAATCAACAGACAGGTTTAGAGTATTCGCAAATCGTATTGTACTGTATTTCTGCCCCTATTAGATAGGTTTCTTCAATGTATTTGGGGACGCTTGCATAAAGAACAGCTGATCTTCTACTGTTTACATGCTTTCTATTGAATATAATTTAGTAATGATTACACACATGGACTGTGTCATTTCCTTGTTTAACCAAATGAAAAAGATTTGATGTGCACTTGTGTTGCCCTCATCGTGTTGGGGCCGACACACGAGTTTATTAAACCTCAAAGAAGTACACGTGAACGAATATTACATTTAAAACAAACATATTCATATGTTATAGATTGAGTTGAAAATGCAGGCAAATCATTAGAACCGAAAGGGCATTATCTATTTATTGGGTGCTTTTCTTAAAATAGTACATGTCCTGCTTGTATTCCAACTTTCAAAAAAAAAAAAAAGATTTAAAAGGGTAATTTTGGAAAGCAATTAATTTACAATATTAAAGATTTTTTATTTTTTATTTCGTTTTTTATTTTTTATTTTATAACAAAACACCTTTATCTGGTTCTGTTTTCTGTGTTGAAAGCAGAGCCAAACAGAGGACGATAGAATGTGGTCATTTACAGCAATGGCAATGGGAAGAAGCCGCAGACAAAGGCAGAGGATGATCGAAGGTCGTCATATCCTTTGAGAAAACCGGAGCGATGACCAAAGGTCGTCATATCCAAACTGATTCTCTCTCTCTCTGTTTTTTTTTTTCCTTCCAATTTTCATCCTGACTCTGTTTTTCTTGATTTGCTTTATATAAATTATTTTGTGTTAGGAACGAAAATTCAAACTAATGCACAATTAGTTGGTGGTGCAAATTTTCTTTTGTTTTTTTTTTTAGTGAGGTGAAGGAATATTTTTAATTCATGAAAAAAAAGCATGAAACTTGTATTCAATTAATATCTCCCTCCCACACGCACACACACGATTGACTAATTTTGTGGGTTAAGATGAAAACACTGTCAATTTAACTGTATTTATGTTAAATTTATGATACATGGAGAAGACGGATTAAAAAAAAATTGAAAATATAGTCAAGAGCATTTGATTTTAATTCAGAATGCAGACTTTAATTTACTATATGCTCCCTCCGTTTTGGTTGTACGAGAAAGTTAACCAAATTAGCTTGGTCGAAATGTTGGATAAAATAAATCGGAGAGAATGAACATAGAAAAGTAATGCAACCTTTTGCCAAAAGTACCCTCACTAATGTATTAACGTGGAAGAGTAGATGCGTAGTGGAGAGAAAATGTGTAGGAATTAAATATAATAATATTAGTGACATGAGTAATTAAATAGAGTAAAATACAAAATCAATAAATAAAATTTGAAATAATTTCTAAATATCTCTTATAAAAATCAATATGTCATATTTTATAATTGTCTTTTATAAAAATGAAGAGACGAAATCTCAGTTGGTTAAGTTTTCTCATAAACCAATAAATGGTGATTAAGGCATTACATAGATCTTAAAATTATAAAATTTTTCTATTTTACCCTTAAAAAATATGATTGGAAAATAATAAAATATTTTTAAAATATTTGATCAAACTTTTAAATCCCTCTTTAGGCTATATGGCTCGATTAAAACTTTCCTATGTTCAGTGACTCAAATTAGACATGGTTATTTGGTTGGTTTTTTAAGAGATTTTCCCCTTTCTAATTATTATTATTATTATTATTATTATTATTATTATTTATTTTTAACGCAAAATATGATGTTCGCACTTCACGCCATGCGAGCAAAAGTCAACGAAAAATAGAATAAAACGGCGAGCAGTGACCGTGAAAACGAAACTGTCTCTCACCTTCTTTTAAATTGTAGGTACTTTGTTTGCGAAAAAAGAGGCTGTTCCAATTGAATTTTGTTTTAGAAAAACCAACTAAAATTTTGTACACAGAAAATATTGATACTTTACAAATTTTATACACAGAATAACAGTACTCTGATCTAGGGCCTTCTCATCAATAAAATTTTTAATGAAAGATTTTTTTTCTTGATTTTCTGAAAAAAAAAATGTAGGCACTAGGTGGTTAGTCAATAAACAAGGACAAAGGGAATATCCAAGACACTATTTTTTTTTTATGGATTTTAATTATTTACCAGAGAAAAATAAAAAGAAAAAAGGAGATAGCACATGGATCATGCTATAGAGGCAAAATGTTTTTTCTTTGTTGGCAAAAAAGAGAAAGAGACGAAGTTTTTGTTTCCTTTTGTCAATAATTTGCCATCACCCAGTATTTCAGTGTTGAGGCCATTTAGTGCTAAAGTTGCATCTAGATACACACACACACACATATATATATATATCAAAAGTAGAGGGTGATAAAGTCAAGAAGTTGTGCGGCATGTCAACATCAAAGATGGGCTCCATCAGCATGGATGGAAAGCCTTTCCGATTGTGACACCTGTACGGTGGATATTCGTCGTCCCTTCCCCCTCCTCCATTATAAATCCCGTTCCCAGCAAGTTGTTCTGATCAGTGCATTGTCAGTGTTGCGTTGATATCGTTGTGAGTTCTGTGAACTGAAAATGTCTTGCTGTGGTGGAAACTGTGGTTGTGGAAGCGGCTGCAAGTGCGGCGCTGGATGCGGCGGGTAAGTTTCCGATCACCTGTTGTCAATCTGTGTGCTTATGTGGAAAATCTTTGCCGGCGTTTTGATTGTCTTTCTTGGCAATTTCGATTTTGTGCCGTGAAACTTTTTGTTCTACCTTTCGGTGATCTCTTTTTTTGGTTCACTATTTCGCTTTAGTTTAATTTCTCATAGATTTCACGCGATCCCCAACGATTAGAGAGAAGAGAATAAACCAGAGAGCATAACAAACAGGCGATGACAGAGAGATTTTTAAAACTCCTCCACAACACTTTTCTCAGTCCTTTGTAATGTTTTCATCTTGGTTATGTTTTGATGACACTTGTTTGGGTAAGATAATTAACTGAGCACATTCATTTGTTAAATTTTGTTACAGCAGCCTGATACAGTGAGGTTTGTTTGCTCTCTCTCTCAATTATGTACTCTGCTTTCTCAATTTTCATTTCTCGTCTGCTCACTCCACATTGCATATATTTTGAAGCTTCTTTCACTTCCCATCGCTCATATCTGCTCCCCCCACGTTTTCTTTGAATCACCCGCCTTCTCCCACTTCCTATCCCAATATTTGCTGATATAGTTCTTCACCATCAACACTCTGTTTTTCTCAAAGCAAAGTTTGCTGTTTTTTGCAGTTCAGAGCCCTGGCATGGCACCTTTGTATTCTTAATCACAGCGATAGGCATGGTGGTTCAAATGCACCTTCACGGCTCATCTCCAGCCGACGAGCACTCCGCAAAGGTGTGGATCTTCATAGGATGCTTGTTCCTTTTTGCCTTTTCATCTGCCTACTACAAGTCTCACTCCTCCAACTCAAATAATGATTCCCCATATCTCAAACTCCCATCCCACATAGCTGTAATCTCAGGAGGCATGGCTTGTGCTGTCCAAATATCTGTGTTGGTTTCTAAACCTTTTATACCGCTCATCATCATTATATACATCATGTGCCTCCTCATATATTTTGCCCCAAACCCAGTCACCAAAATATGCAAGAAGATAGGTTCATATGTGTATGACACTTGCAAAGGAATTAAGCATAACCATGACCCAGGAGACAACATACAAAGTTCAGAGCGACAGGATTTAGAGGCTTCTCAGACTGATAAGTTATAATGTTATTGTACTGTTTGTCTCCCCCTGTTAGATCATCATCTAGAATTAGGTTTCTTCAATATGCATGAAAAGAAAATTGTAGCTGTACACGAGTTTATTTATACGCAAAAAGCTTTCCTGATTGTACTTGGGGATGCTTGCATAACATACCCTTAGAACATCTGATCTTACTACTCTTTACTTGCTTTCTATTGGATATACAACTTAGTGATGATTAAAGAGTGCTTGTTACCGGAAGAAGAACAGAAAATTAAGAACATTAGATTACGAAAACCTGAAGTGTGCGTTAGTTGACTTTGGATGGGAACGAAGAATGGTGAGCACACAAGTAAATCTGGTTATTTTATTGCAACAGAGGGGAAGGTAATACCACATCAATGCCTCAAAAAAAAAATCATAATCTTAAATATCAGAGCTAGTTGTAGATTCAATTTAATTCTAAATATAAGAACTCAATCTACTTTGTCTCTTATATTTAATTATTTTTTTCTAAACAGTCATCATTGTAATTACACATTGTTAAAAGTCTTTCGTTACAACTAAAGAAACAGCAAACTTTATCCAATTGATATCCCCCACGACCCACCCACGCGCGATTGACTAATTTTACGGGTCGAAGATAAAGCACTGTGTAGTAACTGAAATGTCTTTTTTAGCTATGTTGAATAAATAAATAAATAAATGAGGCCGTAATATCGCTTGTCACCTTTATATTTTTTCCGATTTTCTTTCTTCTCATTCAATTATTCATACTGAAGAAGAAGAAATGGATAATTGAGATTCAATCTTTTATAAAATCATTATTTTTGTCCCTATTTTCAGGTAGTTTATAGCTGTGAACTGTCCTTATTAATTTTTTTATAAATTAAATTTATTTATTTATTTATTTTTCCTCTTTAATTATGTAATTATTTAATCATAGCATTTTGGTCTTTTAACCAGGTTCCCTCTGCGCCACTCATATTTCCCTTGGCGTTTGAAAGGTGATGGCTCTCCCCTTCCGTTGAACCCCAGGCCTTTAGAGAATGAACAACATACATTCGAAATTTGGCACTCTTCGTGTCTTAATACAAGGACTGATAATTAACTTATGAACATTGAGAAATTTAGTTATATTAATTATTTTTAATAAATATATGTTCATCTTTTTAGAATACTTTTCTTAATTAATCATGTGTCTTATAACTACCCTTTTATGAACACCCTCATATCATGTGTAATTAACAAAAATATTTTTAAATTTAAAAAAATAAATTAAGATTTTATATCTAAAATCAAAATGAACCGTTTGTCTAGCTTTTTTATTTAGAACTGGAGCTGGTATACAGAAGCTTGTGGGGGCGGGGTTGGGTTTGCTATCACATAATATTTATCACTATAATAAAACTAACGTTCGAGAGTCTAATTCAAATGGTTCAGTTTTAAAATTGTTAACTTTAATTTTTTTTTTTTGACAAATGAGGGTTAAAACTTAAAAAGCTATCTTCATTTTAAATGTTACGTATATTAAAATTAAAAGAGAATAAACATAGAAAATAAAATAGCATTACATCTTGGGCGTCCAGTCCTTTTTAAAATGGGAAGCGTTCCAGATTGATGCATCCAAGTTTATTTCAAGTTTGCCCAGAAATGGAGCACATTCTATGCTCATTAAAAAAATAAGTAATTATATCTAGGGTACTCATCTTCGCCTAAATGATCTCAAATGGTCCAGATTTAATTTAGGAAAGATTGCAAAAAAAAAAGGACCCTTGAAATAATAAAATTTGAAATGAGTATTTGAATTAACAAAATTGATGGCAGGACAAGCGACAGCTCTCCTATGTCAGCATTGCGGCGCGTTCGAACATTCCCAATTGGGGCTAATTCCGCTTCCGATCAACAGGAGGATAAAGAATATGCGTGTTTTACATCTCCGTCACCCTCTTCTTTTCTTAGCGCTCTGCTTTAGATTTCTTCAAATAGGGGGCACTGGGTCTCTCTCAGCTCAGCGGCCATCACTCTCTCTACCATCAATCTCAGAATTCCCTTTTCTCTCTCTCTCTCTCTATCCATGGCTGATCCAGCGAGGTTAGTTTGCTTTCTCTCTATCTCAAATACTTAACTCTGCTCTCTCATTCTTCATTCCTCATCTACTCCATGTTGCAACGTCGAGCTTCTATCCCTTCCCATCGCTCTATATCATTCTATATCTGCCCCCCTCACATTCTCTGTTTTGCGATTCAATTAAAACACAAGCATGGGCAGCCGGTAGCTAGCTTGAACAGTAATCATCATCAATAGTGGATGAAATATTATTTATGTCTATTTCACATTCTCACTTCAATCCATATGCACCAGCAGCACCATGGTTTTTCGGTCAAAACAAAGTTGTGGACTCTAAGGTTTAGTTATTTAAATTCAGTATGCCATCATCATCATCTTGTGAGTTTGTTTTGCTGGTTTTTTGCAGCTCAAAACCCTGGCATGCCGTCTTCGCATTCTTGATTACAGTGGTAGCCATGGTGGTTCGGATGCACTTTCCCAACTCATCCCCTGCGGACAAATACTCTCCAAACGTGTGGATTTTCATAGTATGCCTGTTCCTTTATGGCTTCTCATCCGCCTACTACAAGTCTCGCGCCTCCACCTCAAATACTGATACTCCATATTTCAATCTCTCGTCTCACGTAGCTGCAATCTCAGGAAGCATGGCTTGTGCTGTACTAATATCTGTGTTGGTTTCAAAACCTGTTTTAGGACTCATCATCGTTCTTTACTTGATGTGGCTCCTCATCTATTTTTCCCCAAACCCAGTAACCAGAATCTGCGAGAAGATAGGTTCATCTATGTACGACGTCTGGAAAGGAGGTGAGCCTAACCATGGCCCCAGAGACAACCTGGAAGTTTAGACCATTCTCAAGTTGTGTGCATGAATTGTTGTGATAATAAAAAACAAGGTTTGTCGATCATAAGACAGATTCTGAAATCGTGCAAGTTAAAATGCTTTTGTACTCTTTTTCTGCCCCCTATTAGATCCTCGTTTAGAAATCGCTTTCTTCAATGTATGAAAAGAAGATTATAGATTTACGCTAGTCTATATATGGAAGGCTTTCCCAATTATATTTAGAGACGCTTTTATTAACAACTCATCTTTTATTGTTTGTTGCTTGACAGGCGCATGTAGGAACACATAAAGCAAAACGCCACCATAAAATAGCTTTACTGTAATATTTGACGAAAGTGTTTATCCAAAATCATTGCCTAAATTGGATTAGAATGGAGACCGGATTTTAGTAAAAGTCCCAAACTCCCAAAGTCCTTTACAGTGATGCTCTCTCTCTCTCTCTATATATATATATATATATATATTTATACACATATATATAACTGTTTCCTATCGAACCCGTGGCGCGGCGGCTCTGTTTTCTGTGATGGGTTGAGGTTGAAGTTCCGATTGAGAACCCCTTTGGCGGCGCCGTGGCTCTGTTTTCTGTGTTGGAAACAGAGCCAAACAGAGTATGGTCTTTGAATTAACAAAATGCCTATCGCTCCCCGCTCAGTTGTTTATATATTTATGGTAAAAGTGTTGCTTAAATATTTTTATAAATCTGATTTTCTCCTACATTAATTGTACGATTAAATTTAATTTATAGAGCTTCAACTTACTAAATATCAAAGTATATTTAAGCTTGTCCAATTAAATGTGGTTCCTAAAAACAATGATGATCCCTAATAATTTTTAAGTTTTACTACTTCATAAAATAATTAATTTTTTTCCAACTTTCTTTGACATATTTTCAATTCATAAATAAATTGAAAGTTTTGTAATAAAATGGAAAATAAATTTATTTAATGCTCCCTATTAAAAAATTTATCAAAAAGAATCTCACTTGTTTAGGGGTTATATTTTTTCTGCCTTTATTGTTACAGGGGTCATATTAATGTTTATTTTTGTACTCCCTCCTGCACAAAATGTAAATTGCTTCTAGAAGAACAGTTTGGTTCAAAATATAAGTTATTTGAAGAACAATTAATGTTTATTTGGCAATTTTATCCCTGTAATTAATATGCCTTTGTAACTCATTGTATTTTTCTCCCTTCTTCTTAATTTTATTTAATATGGATAAAGGTCAAAAAAAATTTTCAATTTGAAAGAGATTTAGAGATAAATACCATTTTTTTATTACAATGAATTAGTTAAAATAATTTATATTATGGATCAGAATGGACATGGCAAATGATAGGGGGAAGAAATGGAAAACATTATTTAGTGAACATGACAATATGACGTAGATGCATGTAATAATTATAGAGTCAGGTTTTTATATTGACCAGCTTGTTTAACTTTGTGATTTCAGATTCTGAATTTGTAAATGTGGTGTCAATGGATAACAGGTAGGGCTCAATATTTTAATAAGTATCCTAAATAAAATAAAGAAAAAATAAAATTAAAAGAGAAAGTTATATTTATTTACATTCTAGACTTACCTAGAATAAAAATCTAATAGCTGAGTTGGGAAAAACATTAGAGGTACCTATACTTTCTTTCAATTTTTAATTTGGTATCTATATATTTTTACTTCTTAATTAAATCATTTAATTTTTTGGCAATATTATACAAGGGTTAATAATATTAATAGAGCAAAATTAAAATTTTAATTGAGAAAAAATATATAAGTATCAAATTAAAAATTAAAAAAAAAGTATAAATACCTTCAAAATATTTTTTTTAATAATGTCCTCACGAGTCCATTATTCCATTGACCACAGAAGATGGAGTCGCAGGGAGCGTGGCTTGTGGTGCATTAACATCTGCGTTGCTTTCTAAACCCGTTTTTGCACCCGCCTTCTTTGTCTACTTCGTGTGCCTGCTCACGTACTTTTCCCCCAGTCCAGTAACCGAAATCTGCAAGCACTAAGCAGGCAGGTTCATATGTGTACGATATGTGCAAGAGCAAGAAACTGAGCATTATACGATGACTACGCTGCAAACAACACGGAATTAGAGATAAGGAAGGGGAAAAAAAATACACACACGCACACAAAGCAAGCTTAGGCATAGGAAAAAATTAGTACTATCTCCTATTCTAATATTAAAGTCTTGTTTGTAGATTACAAATAAAATTTTATAATTAAAACCGGAGATAGTACCTGTTATCCTTAAGTATTTTTAGTAAAATCCAGTATTTTAAAATAATTTTTGGTATACTCAATACTTGAAAATATTTTTTTCAGTGGCAACTAATATCCTAAAGTAATTAATTTTTAACTTAAAATATGTTGGGAGTAGCACTTAGTTAATAAATCCTAAGTTTAAGATGCTTGTTTTTATTGAGAAAAATAATTTAAAATACTACGTGTTACTAAAAAATATTTTAAATTGTTAAGTATACCAAAAATTATTTTACAACATTAGGTGCTATTAGAAAAATATTTTAAAATGTTGAGTGTATAAAAATTATTTTAAAAAAGGTGGTGATTGTACCCATGTTACGGGGTCAGAGTATTCTCAAACTAAGCTAGCTAGCTATAATGCTAATTGTATTGTGTGTGTATATATATATATAAGGAAAATTTTATTAAAAAAAACAACTAAATAACTCAAATTCTTGTTTGAATTATTAAATTTGTCAAATTTTTAATTAGGTCCCATGACCCAAAAAAAAATTTAAAACTTTATGAAATGATTCTAAGACTCATTTCATTAGAAACCTAGATGGATGATGGATAAAAATTTTATATCATTTCTGCATTGTGTGAAATCTCTAAACGGGGAAACATGGTGTTTATTATTTCATAGTTGGAAAATCGATCAAGTAGATAACGGCGAGTTAGTTTTTATATTAAATCTTTCTCTCTTAATCTTGATAGTTTTATCCAAATAGAAAGTTATTAATTTGAAATTAAAACATGTTAATTGCGAAATAAAATGTATTAATTTTCAAAGTTGTAATTTGATAAAGTTTATTTAATGACTTATTACAACTATGTTGTGAAGACAAAAAGTTGTTTTTTAAAACTTGAAACGTATTTAAATTGTAAAATGGAACGTGTTAATTTTTAAGGTTGTATTGTGATTGAATTTTATTCAAAGATTTATTGTAAGAATATTATAAAGACAAAAATTTGTAAATTTAAAATTAAAACATGTAAACTGTGAAATAAAATATGTTAATGTTTAAAGTTGTATTATGATAAAATTTTATTCAAAAACTTATTATAACTATGTTTTAGAGACATAAAACTATAAGTTTATGACTAAAATTTATTAACTACATAAGTGAACTTATTTATCTTTAAGATTATATTGTAATCAAATTTTATTCAAAGATTTACGCAAATATGTTTTGGAGAAAAATTGTTAATTTAAAATTAAAATGTGTTTTCTTTCAAAGAACATTTTTATTGCATTAAGAATAAAAAATTACAACAGACTCCAGAAAAAACAATTACAAACACGAGGACAAAGCATAACAGAAAAGAAATACAAGCACTAAAAGACTCCCAAAAAAAAAAAAAGAACAAAAGAACAAAACGGAGGCTCGAAAAAGAAACAAACAGAATCCAAACAAAACCACGGACTAAAAGCCTGGAGACTGAAGACAAAAGTGCCACAATTTAGCCAACACTACTTCTATCAATGATCTTAGATGATGGTA
This sequence comes from Neltuma alba, assembly GCF_004799145.2. NCBI lineage: Eukaryota > Viridiplantae > Streptophyta > Magnoliopsida > Fabales > Fabaceae > Neltuma > Neltuma alba. The sequence goes on from NW_021632989.1 coordinate 239,382, forward strand.
CAAAAATGACCAACAGAGAAACGAATTGCATGGAAGTTTTGGGAATCATCCAGAATTCTTCTATTGCCATTAGATTCTAAGGTAGCAACTAGAAACTTTTTCACGAGAGCCAAACTTCTACTGTAAACAGTTGCTAGATAATCAGCAGCTTTATTTCTTGGCGTGCTGCCGGAGATAACATAATCCTTGCCTTCTTCTGAACTAATGCAAGGGTCTCTGACTACTGGAACACATTACCACTCTAAACCAGCAATAAAAAATTAAATCCTACCTCCGATCCTAATTATAAGAGCCAGTTGACTAATTTGAGGAGATTAAGGAAATAAGCTGAGTTAGTTATTTATCCTAAATAAATATTGTCTTTCCTAAAATATCCTTACTAATCAAGTGTATTAACTAGAACTATAATTATTAAAAAGATTATCTTGGAAAAAAATTGAGTAAATATGAGAGACAAAATGTACTGGGGTCTTATATTTAGGATCAAAATAAAAGTCAAACAGGGTCTTATATTAAGGACAGGAGGTAGTATGTTAATTTAGAATTCTTCTTTTTTTATTTCTAATGAAAGAGACGTTATAGTTGCTCCTTCAGTTTTTAATAATATAGGACCAAATTCTTGATTTGGTTTTGGTCCTAAATATAATACTCATTTCTCATATTTATCAATTTTCTCTAAATTTCCCTTATGGATACTCCCTCAACTATAATCAAGTAGAAGAGGGAGAAGGGGTATTAAGAAAGATGATTATGGTATTTTAAGAAAAAATGTGTCACTTTTCTTATAATTAACTAACTTACCTAATTTTCTTAATATAATCAAATTAGTTAAATGGGTCTTATATTAATGGTCAGAGGAGTATTTCATAAAAATTTTAAAATTATTTTTTGAGTTATATGACCTGATTAGAATTTGACACTTTTAACGACTCAAATAAAAATTTGGGTTATTTAAGTGTCTTTTACTACTAGAACACATTACCACTCTAAACCAGAAAAATAGAAAATTAAATATGTTAGTTTAGAATTCTTCTTTTTTTGATTTCTAATGAAAGAGGTATTATAGTCATTTCATAAAAATTTTAAAATTATCTTTTGGGTTATATAACTTGATTAGAAATTTGACAAATTTAATGACTCAAATAAAAATTTGGGTTATTGTATTATTTATATATATAGACAATACAGTAGAGGTTTAGCAGGTTTAGCGTTTACAGTAGAGGTTTAGTGTCTTTTTAAAGGATTTTTCCGATATATAATGCTAATTGTATTGTTTATATATAAATATATATGTGTGTGTGTATATATATATATATGAAAAGAAAATTATAGCTGTACACGAATCTATTTATGTGGAAGGCTTTCCTAATTATATTTAGGGACGCTTTTATATATGAATCACGGCTGATATACTCTTCTTTACTTGCTTTCTATTGAATATAATTTCCTGATCTCGTGTACTTGTGTTCCGTTCATCATGATGGGACACAACATGAAATGTCTTTTATTATTTTATTGTGAAATGCCTTTTTCTACTGCTACTAGGTTACTAGATTAAAATATACATTTAATTTTTTAATTATATATAATATTTTAATTTGGTTTCTTAATTTTAAAAGTCATGTGTTTAGCTTTTTAACTCTAAATTTGTACTTAAATAATAATTTTTTTATCACGATCATGATTGTTTTAAAAAATCAATTTAATATATTAGTATTTGGGAATATTCTCTTAACATTTAAAATTTTAATATTATCTTTTTTGTTAACAAATTTAGAGTTAAAATATTAAAAATATACTTTTTAATTTTAAGAGACCAAATTGAAACTCTGTATAAAATTAAAGTTAAAAGGCTAAATGTATATTTAGTTATTATTATATTGTAGTAAAATATTCTAATTACCCGTCTGTTTTGTCTTAATTGCAACAGATTTCATCTTCATTTTAAAAACATATATTTTAGTCCAGATCATTAACACTGTTAAAAAATATTATGAAAAGATTCTTGAAGTATATTTTTTTAAGTAAAAACTATATTAAAATAAATATTGTTTACTAATTTGCCCTTGTTATACTAAATCTCTAATTTATCTTTTAATATTAATATTTATTAAGAAAGCTACAATACAGCGGCGAAAAGTAGCAGTGAAAACAAATCGTTGACAAAATATAATATACCATTAAAAAATTAACGTTTATTATTAAAATAGTGATATTAATAGTTAATATTTTTAACTATAATAAACATTATTGCTATGATTTTCAATTTTTTAAATAAATTTAAATCTAAAAAATTTTTCAGGTGCCCAATCCCCAATAAGTAAAAATTCTTAGGTTATTTTGGGCTTCTCCTTAACCCAATTTTCCAAAACTACCCTCATTCCTTTTTTGCATGTTGCACTATTTTCTCTGGTTTTTTTCTGTCTTTATTTATCTCTTTCAATAATATGGTCATCTCGACATTTTTGACACCCGATCTAAGCACCAGTCTGGCTTGGGGCCACATTTTCCTAAGTTAGGAATCCTATTTCCTTCTCAGAAAACATTCCATAATTTAATGACACTTTTAGACAATAACATTTAAACAGCACATTGACGTGTTTTCTTATCTCTCGGCAAAGTCACATGCTTTTTCCTCCTTAACGTTGAGACAATTCAATACTCTTTCTGGTTCAAAATACTACCTCTGGTCCTAATTATAAGAGCTAGTCAACTAATTTAAGGAGATTAATGAAGTAAGTTGAGTTTGTTATTTGTTCTAAATAGATATTGTCTTTCCTAAAATATCCTTGCTAATCAAGTGTATTGGCTAGAACTACCATTGTTAGAAGGATTACTGTGGGAAAAATGTATAAATATGAGAGACAAAGTGGATTGATGTTTTATATCTAGGATTAAAATAAAAGTCAAATGAGGTCTTATATTAAGGACCGGAGGTTGTATAAACTAAACTTTATCCATTTACGTTTATCAAAAAACTAGCTAAAATCAATTTGAAACAATGAATATGTTAGCCATATATTTTTTCCAGATATACCCTTATTAATGAAGAGAATAAGTAAAAAATACAATAAATGAATCAAAGAAGAAAGAGAATGTATGGGGATAACCTTTAAAAAACTCATTAAATGCTTAAAAAAAAGTGAATGTTATCTTATAAAAAAATTAAGCCTCTCTAACAAAATTTAGCTTATATTTTAAACAAGAGAAAGTACCAAATATGACAATAGTACTTGATACTTTCTAGTTTTTACTTGTATCTTTTTTTAATATTTTATTTTTACTTCTATCCTTATTAATTATAGTAAAAGTGAAAAGAGTGAAAATTGGCGAGAAAAAATATACTGGTATTTAATGCTCTTTTTAATAAGAGTAAAAGTAAAAACTTTATTTGTTATTTATAAGTCACTTTCAACATGTTTCACATAGACAAAGAAAAATCTTAAATTTTATTAATTTTTATTTAAAATTCAATAATTTTTCAATTTTATCCCTATTTAATATATATTATAGTTTATGTAAACAAAGTCAATATAATAATAAATAGAGTAAAATTATACATTCATATAAAAAAAATTTTAATACCCTATAAATAGAACCAACAAACATTTTTTCTTTTTATCCTATAAATAGAACTAGAGGAGCATCTATTTAATACTCTCTTGATATATGAGAAACTCTTACAAGTAATAAATAATAAAGATCAAAGTGGTACTTATTACTAACCAAAAGTAACTTCACGCCCTCGCGAGAGCACGGGTTTCTTCCTCCTAACGAGCAAAAGTTCTCAAATTTTTGAAGATAAAAGCTCTTCTCTCTCCCCCCCCCCCCTCTATATGTATATAATGCGTAGCACTAAAAAATTTAAAAAAAGATATGCCATTTTTATCTTTAACTTTAGCATGATTTAAAATAAATAATAATTGTACTTTGTTTCTAGACTTAGGATCTTCAATTAGTGGGTGATTTTTATGACAATTAATTATTTTATAACAAAATGTGTTAGGTTATTATATGAAGGTAAATCAAAAGAAATCACCATTTTACTCAAAGAAGAAGAAAGAAATCACCATTACATGGTATTTGGAAGGTGAGGTTCTCCTTCTTTTCCGTTCAAGCGCGGGCCCCAAGAGAATGAACAGTATAGATTGGAAATTTGGTGCATAGGACGCTAGTGCGGTTAGTTTTGAATAATTATTATGGTGATGAGAATCATTGTGATTAATATTGGATGTGATCTAAAATATTGTTATGGCCGGGTTTTCTTTTTGTTTTTTTATACAATTATTGACTTGCTTTGTAATAAGGTATTGAAAATCGGACTTTGAATTGGTCAAGGCACTGGGATCATGGATTAGTGAGTTAAACTGGAGTTAATCTGTGAATCAAACCAAACCAATGGGAAATAAAAAACAAGAAATTAATTTAAATTTTTATCATACCATTCAAAAGACTAAATGTTAATTTAATATTACTTTTGGTCTTTAGTATAAAAGATAGTTTGACTTTTAATTTGGTTCTAAATGTAAGACTCTAATTCACTATTTCTTTCATATTTATCTATTTTTTTTAAATTGTCCTTGTAATAGTTGTATATGTTAAAAATTTCATTAAATGATAACTCTAATTAATACACATGATTAGTAATGACATTTTAGAAAAATAACATCCATTTATTATAAATAATTAATTTAACTAATTTTTTGCAATCTGCTCAAATTAGTCATCTAACTTTTATAGCAATAATTGAAAGTAGTGCATTGAATTCCTAACAAAACAGTTATATACTTACCTTTTCTTTCCAATTTCCCTACAATTCCCTTAACAAATTAAAATCATAGTACCGTACTATTAAAATCATTGAATATTCTTTATAGTAAAATATCAAAATAAATTTATGGAAGCAAAATATTCCTATCTACAATTTTTTAGTCATCAAACTAATAATTATTAAACACTAAAACAACGTTTTTTAAAAAAATCACAACTGAGTTGACTCATAAAATCAGTTGGGCTGACCGACTGCTGCTGGATCGGCCAATTAATCACTTTTTGTCCAACCCGACCGGTCCGATCGAGTTCGGTTCTAAATACTATGCTTGGAGATCAAGCAAGAATACGGTAACGACTTCTTTCAAAGTCACTAATATGCAATGAAAAAAAAACCGGACCGGACCGGCCGGTTCAACCGAAAAACCGGTGAACCGGTCTCTGGTCCGGTTTGGTTGAGAGAAAAAAACCGGCTTATCATCAAACCGGTAAAAAACCGGTTTAACCGGTAAAAACCGGGTAACCCACCGGTTTGGATGGTTTGGCCGATTTAATAATTTTGGTGTACGGCCTCAGGAAACAAATGGTTCTCTGTTTAAAAAATATATAAAAAAGAAATTTTAAACACATTCACAGACTCTACATGCCCCAAATCTTCAGCCATTCTCATTCCTTCTCCCAAATCCTGAAATCCCTAGCCGAAATTCACCTTCATCACTAACCTCACTCCTCATGCTCCCCGCACCGTCCCCTCTCTCTCTCTCCCCCCTCTCCCTTTCTCACTCGTCTTTTTCTCTCTAGTGATTCATACTCATTCTCGACTCGTCCTGCTTCACTCACCTTTCACGACTGCCCCAGTCATTTACTCAGCCACCACGCCGAGATTCGCACAATCACAGCCATCGCAATAATGCCTTCTCTCCTCTCATCTTTGCCGATCTATACTACCAGGTACCTAAGGTTTGGCTTTCGCTCCTCTCTCGTTAACGCCTCAGCTTCTATGCTTCTCTTATTGTTTCTATCCATTCACATCTCGAGACATAGAAATGAAGCAAATATCCTCTGTTTGATTTTCTGAATATGATATCAAGAGTTTCAAGGCATGACTCTGATTTTTTTAAAAAAAATTGTTGCGTACAGATTGTAATCCTAAATATAATATAATTTCACTTCGTGATTTGTTTTATGTTTTATAAAAATTATATAATATATAACTTTTGGTATATGTTTCTTTTATTTTATTGAGTGATTATTATTTATAAATATTGATATTGTCAATTAAATTGAATTATTTTAATATGACCGGTCAGATCTCGGTTCAACCCTGGTCTGACCATTAACCCTTGACCCACTATCTCAACCGGTTTAATGTCCGGTCCAGTTTTTTGTTCCTTGCTAATATGTCCTTTCTTCCCTTCTGAAGCATGAAATAATTTTCCCTTTTTAGAACAATGACTGATGACTAAATCGTGATTCTCTCTCTCTCTCTCTCTCACACACACACGCCATGGCTGATCCAGTGAGGTTAGTATACCTCAAACCACAAGTGTGGGCAGCAGGTTTTGAACTAACAGAGCACACATTTTTTGCCCCAAACGTAGTTTTCATCTGCCTACTACGAGTCTCACTCCTCCAACTCAAATGATGATTCCCCATATCTCGAACTCTCATCCCATATAGCTGTAATATCAGGAGGCATGGCTTGTGCTGTCCTAATATCTGTGTTGGTTTCTAAACGTAGTCACCGAAATATGCAAGAAGATAGGTTCATATGTGTATGACATTTGCAAAGGAATTAAGCATAACCACGACCCAAGAGACAACATACAAGTTTAGACCGACAGGTTTAGAGGCATCTCAGACTGATAATGTTATTGTACTGTTTGTCTCCCCACTATTAGATCATTATCTAGAATTAGGTTTCTTCAATATATACGAAAAGAAAATTGTAGCTGTACACGAGTCTATTTATACGGAAAAGGCTTTCCTGATTGTACTTGGGGATGCTTGTATTTAGAACATCTGAGATCTTACTCCTCTTTACTTGCTTTCTGTTGGATATATAATTTAGTGATGATTTGATATATGAACTGAGTCATTTACTTAGCTAACAAAATGAAAGGGACCTGCGCACGAGTTCTTAAAGCTAAAAGGTATACACGTGAACGATTATTATATTATTTAAGGCCAACATGTTCGGAATGTTATAGATTGAGTTGAAAGTGCTGGCAAATCATCACAACCAAAAGAGTGTTTTTTTTTTGTTGCAACTTTGCAGCTCTCGGTCAATTCAATATTTTATGCAATGGATTTTACCAGGTAGTGCTTTTTCCCTTAAAATAATGCGTTTCCTTTCCGGATTCCGACCTCCCAAAGTGGTTTTAAGGTCTAATTTTGGAAAGAACTAAATTTAAAAGACCAATGGCAAAGGCGGAGGATGATTGAAAGTCCTCATATCATTGAGAAAACCAGAGCCATTATAGACGATGATCGAAATTGTTTTAAAAAACCTGACTCTGTCTTTCTTGATCTGCTTTTTACGATTGCAGCGTGGAAATTCAGATAGAAAGAATGCGTGTTTCAAGAGTAGATAAATGATTTGTTGATTGAGAATGAGAATTTTTATGATTTTTGAGACATCTACTGCTGCAATTTGTGCTGGCGGATATGGAAAACCAAAGGTAATTGTGTTTTCAAATGAATTGAAGTAAATTCCAGATTTGCCATTAATATGGATCATTCCTCAGTATATTTGATACACTGGTTATTATGTTTGTTTGTTTTTTTTTTTTCGCTTCTTTTGTGAATTGTGAGATCGGTTGTATCTCAGGATTTTACCATAGTTTTTCTTTTCTTTTCTTTTTCTGGCTTCTTGGTGTTTGTATCCCATTTTCTTTTATAATTAATAAAAGTTGACTTCTTTTGAAAATCTAATGTACAATTAGTTGGCGATGGTAAAGTTTGCCAGTATCTAAGTGAGGTGAAGGCATTTTTTAATTAATATTCAATTAAAGAAACAGCAAACTTGTATCCAATTAGTATCCCCCACCCACACACAATTGACTAATTTTACGTGTTGAAGATAACGCATTATGCAGTACCTGAGATATCTTTTTAGCTGTGTTTCGAAAAACAAATCTGAACGGGGCCGTCATATAGCCGGTTTACCTTTACCTTTTTTTGTCCTTTTCTGTCTTCTCATTCAATTATTCCTACCGGAGAAGGAAAAAAATGGATGATTGAGATTCAATATTCTATAAGATTATCAGTTTATAGTTGTGAGCCGTCAATATTAATTTTTTATAAATTAAAATTTTTTTTATTTTCCTATTTAATTATGTAACTATTTAATCATAGCATTTGGGTCTTTTAACCATTCATGCTTCCATTGGCGTTTGAAAGGTGATGGCTCTCCCCTTCCGTTGAACTCCAGCTCCTTAGAGAATGAACAACGTACATTCGAAATTTGGTACTATTTTCGTGTCTCAATACGAGGACAGATAATACATATGAGTAGGCATGATATTTTAAGAAGACAACATCTATTTATTATAAATACTACCTCCGGTCCTAATTATAAAACCCGGTTGACTTATTTGAGGAGATTAAGGAAGTAAGTTAAGTTAGTTATTTGTAATAAATAAGTGTTATCATTCCTAAAATATCCTTGCTAATTAAGTATATTGGCTAGAACTATCATTATTAGAAGGATTATCTTGAAAAAAATGCATAAATATGAGAGACAAAATGGATTGGGGTCTTATAATTAGGACCAAACAAAAAGTCAAACGGGATCTTATAATAAGGACCGGAGGTAGTAACTAATTTAACTTATTTTTTTAATTTACTTGAATTAATCAATTGGTTCTTATATTAAGGACTGAAAGTAATACATTGAATTTCTAACAAAGTAATTATATAATTACATTTTCTTTTCAATTTTCCCACAATTCCCTTAACAAATTGAAATCCAGGTATCATACTATTAAAAGTACTAAATATTCATTATAGTAAAATATCAAAATAAATTTTGTGGTAGCAAAATATTCCTATGTACAATTTTTTAGTAACCAAAGTAATAATTATTTAGTATTAAAATAACTTTTTTAAAAAAAAAAAATCACAACTGAGTTAACTCATAAAACCGGTCGGGTTGACCCACTGTCGGTTTTTTCTACCGACCAGACCTGCCAATTCATCATTTTTGTCCAGCCCGACCAGTGTGGTCCTGTCCTATTCTAAATACTATGCTCTGCACCGGGGGAAAAGGGGCAAGGGTACTATTTTCCTTCCTTTCTGAAGCCTGAAATAGTTTTCCCTTCGTAGAACAGTAGTGACCAATGACTAAATCGTAACTCTCTCTCCCCTGTCCAACTCTCCTCTCCTCTTTAATTAACATCAATCTCAACATTCAATGAAATTGTCTTCCTCTCTCAATTTCTTAATCTGTTTACAAAATAGGGGCCCCATGTTATTTTCTTGGCCAAGAATTAATGAATTAATTAAGAACCGTCCCTCGTACTCAACCCAGCCGCAACTAAAACGATCCGACCCGGCACCCGATACTTATACCAACCGACCACAAAAACAGGAGAAATATTAGAATTTTTGGACCTCCCCGTCAAAACCACTCGCCAGCCATGCCTCTCCCCTTTCTTTGTTCGTCTCTTCCCTTCCCACTTGATTTATAACTGGAGGGAGGTTCATCACTCTGTACATTATCAGTCTCAGCATCTCTCTCTCTCACACACACACCCCATAGCTAATCCAGGGAGGTTAGTATGCTTTCTCTTTCTCAATTACATACTCTACTTTCTCATCCTTCATGTACACTCATCCGGTACTATTTATAAGATAGAGAGGAAAGACTTTTTTTAAATCCTATTTTAAGTTACTAAGAGAAATTTTTTATATAGGTATATGATTTTACCCTCCATTTATTACTGTATTGATTTTGTTTATATAAGATATAATGTATATTAAATAGAAATAGAATCAAAAAGTTATTAAATTTTAAATAAGAGTTAACGAAGTGTGTAAAACATGAAGTAATTTATAAATAAAAAGAAATAAAAGAGAAAAAAGAAAAACAACGGGCAATCATCACGCAGGTTTATAGTATTCTCATACTGCTCAAGTTATAATGATATTGCACTGTTTTTCTGCCCCTACAAGATCATCATGTAGATATAAATTTCTTCAATGTACGGGGGAATAAAATTGTAGCTCGAACGCAGTCTGTATGTAGAAAGCTTTCCTAGTTATATTTGGCGGCGCTTTCATTAACAAAAGTTGCCCTGTCTCCTGCGTTGGAAACAGAGCCAAACAGAGTACTGTCTTTTAATTAATAAAAGTGCTTAATCTCGCGTGACATGGAAGAGGCAGGCGAAGACGAAGAAGCCATGAAATGAAACGAAGCTTCTCTCATGCTCACAACAAAAGCCTTCCTTCTATATAGACACACACAGAGAAGAAACCGCCCACGAAATTTGACAGATCAAAACGATGATATATGAACTGAACTACATATATTAAACTGAACTGAAGATCGCAATATGGCATTTAAGGGAACATTTTCTCATTGCCTGGAAAGCCTAATCCTTCTAATCCCAAAAAGATCAAATCTCGTTTAGGCCCCAAAAAATAATATGAAACCAATTCTATGTCCCACATAGTACAATGAAGAGTAA